>NW_013566508.1:0-5000 GCF_000499605.1 Eimeria maxima | reverse complement strand
AAAAGAGGAGAAAAAAAAAGAGACAGTAAATAAAAAGGAGACAGTAAATAAATAAATAAATAAATAAATAAAAGGAGACACTTCTTACCCTTATTAAGAAATTGATTAGTTTAAGTATATTGTATACATAATTGGGGTGTATAGGCACCTCAATAATACATAAAAAAAGAGAAAAAAAAAAGAAAAAAAAGGAGACAAATAAATAAATAAATAAATAAATAAATAAATAAATAAATAAATAAGAGGAAACAGTTAATTATTTAATGATTAGCGTACCTTCATTAAGACATTGATTAGTTTGTTTATTTAGATAACAAAAAGGAGATTGTATACATAATTGGGGTGTATAGGCAGCTAAACAATTAAAAAAACAAATATTATAAATAAAATCATAAAAACAATCTTTTCTTTGCATGCATAAAAAGGGACTAGTTATTAATTCGCATGCATCTTTCTTAATTAAAGGGAATAAATCTCCTAAAGGAGACATTTCTTTTGTTGCTGCTGTTGCTGCTGTTGCTGCTGTTGCTGCTGCTGCTGTTACAGCCGTTGTTGCGGTTGTTTTGCTGCTTTTTGCTGATTCTTGCTGCTCTTGCTGCTGCTGCTGCTCCTGCTGCTGCTGCTGCTGCTGCTGCTGTTTCTCTTTTTCTTCTTCTTCTTCCTCTTCCTCTATTACTGTCTCCTTTTCTTTTGTCTCCTTTTTATGTATTTCTTCTTCTTCTTCTCCTTTTTCTTTCTCTGTTGGTGTCTCCTTTTCTTCTTCCTCTTCTTCTTCTCCTTTTTCTCCTGCTGCTGTTGCTGTTGCTGCTGCTGCTGTTGATGGTGCTGCTGCTGCTGCTGTCTCTCCTGCTGCTGCTGTTACATTCTCTCCTGCTGCTGCACTACCCTTTGTTGCTGCTGTTCCTTCTTCTTCTTCCTCTCCCTCTCCTTCTTCTCCTTCTTCTCCTCCTTCTTTGCTGCTGTTGCTGTTATTGCTGCTGTTGCTGCTGCTGCTGCTGCTGTTGCTGCTGCTGTTTCTTAAGGAGACAAAAGAAGAGGATGGTGTCTCCTTTTCTTCTGCTGCTTCTGCTGCTGTTGCTGCAGCAGTAAAGATATGCTGCTGCACATCCATTAGTTGCTGTCTCCTCCCTCTTATCCCTCCTCCTCCTCTTTGTGTCTCCTTTTCTTCTCCTTCTTCTCCTTCTTCTTCCTCCTTATTATTATTTATTGTCTCCTTTTCTTCTTCTTGTGTCTCCTTTGTATCTAACTGTAAAAAGGAGACAATCTCTGATTCATCATCATCATTATGCTGCTGCTGCTGCTGCTGCTGCTGCTGCTGCTGCTGCTGCTGCTGCTGCTGCTGCAGGTGCAAGGAAGGAGTAATAGTATAAGGAAAATAACCATTAATAGTATTAGAGGAAGAAGAAGGAGACAATCCTAATGTTGCTGCTCTTGCTGCTTCTGCTGCTGCTGCTGCTGCTGCTGCCTCCTGTGTCTCCTCATCAGCAGCAAAAGGAGACACATAGGGAGACACAGAAGAAGAAGGAGATACATAAGGAGACAAGGAAGGAGAAGGAGACAAGGAAGGAGGAGGAGACAAGGGAGAAGAAGGAGACAGGAGGGGAGGAGACAAAGAAAAAAAGTGTCTCCTTTTTTTATTAATAGTAGGCATCTTTATATAATTATAATGTTGTGTAGGAAAGGAGACACCTCTACTACTATCAGCAGCAGCAGCTGCTGCTGCTGCTGCTGCTGCTGCAGCAGCAGCAGCAGATTCTTCTGCTGCTTCTGCTGCTGCTGTCTCCTTATGTATCCCTAATCCTCCTAATCCTCCTTCTCCTTCTTCTTCCTCTGCTTCTGCTTCTTCTGCTTCTTCTTGCTGCTGCTGCTGCTGCTGCTGCTGCTGCATATATTGTTGATCTGCTGCTGCTAGCAGCAAAGGAGAATAAAGAGACAAAGAGGAGACACTATAAGGAGACAAGGAAGCAACAGGACCTATATAAGGATTTATTATTGTATCTAGCTCCTCTTCCTCTATTTGCCGCTGCTCTTGCTGCTGCTGCTGCTGCTGCTGCTGTTGTTGCTGCTCTTGCTCCTGGTGGTCTTGTTGTTCTCCTTTTTTTTGTTTTTTTTTCTGCTGCTGCTGCTGCTGCTGCTGCCTGTGCTGCTGCTGCTGCTGCAGCTGCTGCACAACCATAGATAATTTATTACATTCCTTATTTAATATTTGTATATCTATACCTATATTTTTTATTATATTATATAATATACTGCTGCTGCTGTATTATTTGTTGTTGCAGCTTGTTTTGCTGCTGCTGCTTCTGCTGCTTGTTCTCTTATATTAGATACAGTAAGAACAGCAGCAGCAGCAGCAGCACGCTGCTGCTGCTGCTGCATATTAATAATATAATTAATCATTGCTTGCTGCAGAGACACCCCAACTTGTTTATGTTTATTATAACATTTTATTATATATTCTCTTATTATTTCTTCTTCTTCTTGCTGCTCCTGCAGCAGCAGCAGCAGAGGAGATATCTTCTTATTCTCTCCTTCTTCTTCTTCTTCTTCTTCTCCTCTTGCTCCTGATGGTCCTCCTGCTGCTGCTGCTGCTGCTGCTGCAGCTGCTGCTGCTGCTGCTGGATCGTCTCCTAACTCTAACTCCATAACTAAACGTTTTAGCTCTTGTGCTGCATTATATAAGTCTTCTTCCTCATCTGCTGCTGCTGCTGCTGCTGCTGCTGCTGCTGCTGCTGCAGAGGGAGCAGCAGCAGAGGGAGTAGCAGCAGCAGTAGATGATGATGGAGATGTACTGTCTCCTTTTCCTTTATCTGTGTCTGTATCTGAAGAACGGCGAGTGTCTCCTTTGCTGCTGCTGCTGCTGCTGCTGCTGCTGCTGCTGCTGCTGCTGTTGTTGGTCTTGCTGCTGTTGCTGCTGCTGCTTCTGCTGCGAAGAGGATAAGTCTTTGTCGTGCTGCTGCTGCGTTTGGAGTCTTCTGCTGCTTCTCCTGCTGCTGCTGCAGTGTCTCCTTTTTTATTGCTGCTGCTGCTGCTGCTGCTGTGTGTCTCCTTATGTGTCTCCTTTTCTTCTTGTGTCTCCTTTTCTTCTTTTGCTGCTGTCTCTTCTTCTTCGTCACCATCTGCTGCTGTCTCCTTCACGCTGTCTCCTGCAGCAGCAGTCTTGCTGCTGCTGCTGCTGCTGGTGCTGGTGCTGGTATTTTTGCTCTTGCTGCTGGCTGCTGCTGCTGCTGCTGCTGCTGCTGCTGTCTCCTCAGCAGCAACCTCAGCAAGAGAATAAGGATCAATAAGGGAACTGTCTCCCTTATAAGGAGACAAATAAATATTATTAATAATTTTTTTGTTGTTATATAGAGCATTTGTTGCTGTTGGTGCTGCTGCAGCAATCAGCAGCAGCAGCAGCAGCAGCAGCAGCACTGCAGCAGGAAATACTCTCTTATTACCCCTTAAGGGGAAAAGGAGACAGCTATTCCTCTCCATCATGGTGAGGTGTCTCCTCCCCTGTCTCCTTTTTTCTCCTTTTTTTCTTTCCTCCCCTCTTTCCTCCCCTGTCTCCTCCCCTGTCTCCTCCCTTGTCTCCTTATTTGTCTCCTTATTTATCTCCTTATTTATCTCCTTATTAATAATTATTATTTATTTATTTATTTATTTATTTATTTATTTATTTATTTATTTATTTATTTATTTATTTAATTTATTTATTTGTCTCCTTTTGTCTCCTTTTGTCTCCTTTTGTTCCCTTCTTGCTGCACATGGGTATTTATTAAGGAGAAAAAAAAAAAGAAAAAAAAAAAGAGACAAACAGCAGCAGAAGGTGCTGCTGCTGCTGTTGCTGCTGCTGCTGCAGTTGCTGCTGCAGCTGCTATTGCGGCTGTTGCTGCGGCTGCTGTGCTGCTGCTGCTGCTGCTGCTGCTGCTGCTGCAACAAATTGAAGATCTTGATTCAGACAGTCTATGAATTATAATACTGTTGCTGCTGTTGCTGCTGCTGCTGCTGCTTGTGCTGCTGTGGCTGCTGCTGCTGCTGCAGTGCTGCTGCGTGTACACCGTAGAGTTGCTGTTTGCTGCAAAGAATAAAGAAAAGGAGACAATAAATATATTGTCTCCTTTATACTATATAAGTGTCTCCTTTTTTGTCTCCCTTATATATATATATATATATATATATAAGAAGAAAAAAAAAGAAGAAAAAAAAAAGGAGACAGCTAGTAGTAAGAAAGAAGAAGAAGAGTCTCCTTTTTTTTTGTCTCCTTTTTTGTCTCTTTTTATGTATATAAAAGAGACAAATAAATAAAAAAAAAAGAATTTATTTATATTATATATAAATAAATAAATATATATATAAAAAGAGACACATAAAAGGAGACAATTATTATCTACAAGGGAAGGTGACCTCTCCTGCTGCTGCTGCTGCTGTTGCTGCTGTTGCTGCACCTTCTTCTTCTTATTCCTTATTTATTTATTATATTTAATTATAAATAAAACAAATAAAATATTATTTATATACAGAAGACATGCATACTGCAGCAGCAGCAGCAGCAGCAGCAGCAGCAGCAGCAGCAGCAGCAGCAGCAGGTGGCCGCTGGCCACTAAGCACGGTGAGGCGTCCTTAGCGGCCCCTTATGAGTGTCTCCTTTTTTGTCTCCTTTTTTGTCTTTTTTTATTTATTTTATTTATTTATTTATTTATTTATTATATTTATTTATTTATTTATTTTATTTATTTATTTATTTATTTATTTTATCCTCCTTATAACTGCTCACGGTCCTGCTGTCTCCTTTTAGCAGCAGCAGCAGCAACAGCAGCAACAGCAGCAACAGCAGCAGCAGCAGCTGCTGCTGCTCTCTTCTTTATATATATATATATATATTTAATTAATATAATTAATTAGTTAAATAAATATAAATAAATAAACAAAAGAAGAAAAAAAACAAATAAATAAAAAAAAGGAGACACTAATACACAAAGGAGACACATACAACTGTCTCCTTTTGTCTGGAAACATAT
>NW_013566507.1:0-27329 GCF_000499605.1 Eimeria maxima | reverse complement strand
TATATATATATATTGTATATAGCAACACGGAAACCTCCTGCAATCAGGAATTCGGCATCTTAATGAGCTATGAAACTATGAAACTTGTTGAGCAGCGAGGCGGGGGGCCCCCTTCTGAGTTTGCTTGTAGGTGAGGCACATGTTAGTCGAGAAGCGGGAGTGTCTTGATTGCCAGCCATAAAGTGAACATGATATGAATGATATGCAACAAAGGTCTTGTTAACAAGAAAGAGGCTGCAAAGATAGTTGAGATAAGAAGAATCTTGTCTAACGTGGGCTTCCTGATGAGCCTTTCCACCGTCCTAAAGAAGCTTTGGGGCCTTTGCTTTGTAGCAATCAAATATTCAGAGATAGTCTCGCTCCACTTCGGCTGCTGCAGTGGCAGAATGCCGCTTCTTTGGTGATGCTGATATTGTGACATAGGCTGTTGACGATCATGCACGAACAGATGCTGAATTTGATTTTCGGGATGGAGGCCCTCAAAATGGCTTGAGTGGCTCGTCAAAAAATGAACTTCTTCTCCATCGCTTGAAGATACTTCTTCCGCTGGACGCCCTAAAGTTGTCTCCCCAAGGAGGGGCCGCTGAAGCCGCTGAGTTTCAGAGCCGCCCACAGCCGTCGACGAGAGGCACAGCACGCACAACATCCAGAAAGAAGGAAGGCAGATGGCCACCATTTCCTGGCTTTTCCCTTCCGCTTGTCTTCTTGATGTAATTAAACGCTCAATAATCATGTGTTTCAATGCACAGGAGTCGCACAGTCTCCCCTAAACCCTAAGCAGGCGAATAGACCGTGAAGGCTGGCGGAGAGGATATGGAGAACAATAAGCGGCAACCGTTGCCAGTGGCAACGTAAGAATCTCAATAATGATATACCTTCATTGTGTTAAGAGGGACATATATCATGAAAATGTCATGACTCAAACCTCTCCCACGCGTTCAGACTCTCCTCCGCTGCAGACCGGTACCTCCCGGCTAGTGCTGCGGAGCCACCCTGGTAACGGCGAGTTTTACTTAACAATTTGTTGAACACACAAAAACTTCTTTAAAGTTTTGGTTCGCGAGAGGCAGAGGTAAGAAGCCCCCACGGTGTGCGAGATCCCACTAAATCGAGGCCATGGTTCATATAATGGCGCCCACTTCGTGCGTCTATGAGCAGCGTCAAACCCTTCTTCCTGTAGAAAGGTTTATCATATGGCAGTTAATGCCTCAAAAACTGGATTTAAAATGTATATTCATGATATTTACAGACTAAATACTCCAACGTGCACGCACCCGCTCCTCCTGACCGGTGTTGACCGCAGATGGCGAATGAGGAAGCCACTGGTGCTGTTCATATCTTTATTCGTAACTAAAATACCATTTTAACATCACCATTTTCATCTATTAGTTTCAATGAAATGCACCCTCAAGGGGTTTCTTTTACTTATCTCGTTCGTGCTGAGGGGGAGCCACCTGCTGTTGCAATCCCGCAGCTCTGTGCAGAAACGACAAACTTCGTTTGAAGAACATCGCACATAGCGCAGCTTGAGAGGTCACATAACAGTTCCTGTTCTTTTTGAAACGTCCCACCTTACCTGCTGTTCAGGCGGACTACCTGTAGCGAGAACCCCCACGTGCCTTATTATACTAATGCACAGGGCCCCCATAAGTGAAAGATGAAAGTATCAGTCCGCTACCTCGTGTGCACACAACCATGCACGGCAAGCAGAAAGGCTTTATTGTGTGGCATGAAGGCCCTGTTATAGCCTTCAATGTTGCTCTGCCAAATGTTCCAAGCTCATTAGTTCTAAGCGTTTCTCGTTTGGAGCTGCGTCTGAATTTTGGTCAGTCGTTTTCCTCCATTTGAAGCGATAAATCTCCAGACCTGCAGTGTAAGCCCTCAGCCCCTGCCGTCTTCCCTTGTCTCAGTGCTACAGTATTCTTCGAGCCAGTATTACATACCAGTGAAAGGCATGTTGCATGGCATGCTGCATGTATTCCACTGTTTCATTTCTCAGTAGAAGACACAGTTAATATGTGTAATTAGAAAGTGTATAGAAATGCTGGTGTCGGCACATGAATGCGTCTCGCTTTGTTGAGCCAAACTCGCTGTACGTTTTACCCCATCTTCAACCCCAAGTGTCTTACCCGACTGGCTCAGGAAGCTAAAGCGCAGGAAACAATGCCATATCTGAAACAGGGATGTTGCATCTGAATTTTTTAGCACCTCAATAAGCTTGGAGGAACCTCCACTACCCGTCATACCACACAAGCATTCCACGCCTAAAGTATTGGCTTACCATGTCCCTCAGTGGGTTCGTTTGTACATGGTATGTTTAAGCAACTTTAACTAAGTATAAAGGCATTTGTATACAGTCCAGCCGGATACAGACAAAGAAGTCGGCAAGTGCAACTGTAATGAGCTAGGAGGCCGAAGAAGCATGCTCAAACGCAAAAGCACCAGCGTCTTAAGACAAGGCGAGTCTCACAAATATGTTTGAGGACGCGTTTAAAGCACGTCAACATATTCCAGGCGCGCCTAGCCTGAGGAGCGGCGAGAGCTACAGCGAACAATAGCGCATGTCATGTTGCAAGCCACAACTAACGGCAAACGACAAACAGAAAATAACAACAAAAAACATCAAGCAACAACAAGCAGCGAGCAGGAAGCAGCAGCATGCAAAAACAAGCAACAGCACACGACAACATACAAAAATCAAGAAGCAACACCAGACGGCAACTGACACAAACAACCAACAACGTCAAAGAACAGACAAAAAACAACGAGAGGCAATCGCATGCACCAACGAACAAAGGACATCAAAAGCAAACAACACAGGGCAGCAACTAGCAGAGACAAACAGCAGCAACGGCACATAGTAAAGAACAAGCAACAAACAGAAGAAACAAAAACGACAATGAAAATGAAGGCAAACAGCAAACAACATCTACAGCGAAACACAAAACACACAATACACGAGCAGCAAAGAACAGCGACGAACAGTAACACGCAACTGTATTAAACAACGACAAATACCGGAAACAACAGAACAACAGCAATAACATTAGGTAACAACTGATAGCAACGAACGAGAAACAACTAACAACAATAAAGAGTAGAAGACAACAAGTAGCAGCAACAAGCAGCAAAAACAGGAAGAGCGCCAGCAACAACAGGAGACAGAAAACGACAACAACAGACAACAACAGTGCAACAGGCAACAACGAGCGAGAAGTAACACGAAACAATTACAAACAGTATCAAAGAACAGCAGGCGGCAGCAAACAACCTCAAACAGCGCCAAACAACACCGAATAACAAATCACAAAAACGACAAACAACGACAAACAGCCAAAAGAGCAATAATAACAGGGGATACAAGCACAGAAAGAAGCGCCGCAGTAATAACAATAATAGCGGTTGTCGCGACTAGTTTAAATGATGCTCTTCTCAGAAGAAAGACAAATTCCTGGACGGCGAACAAAAAATTATCACCGGTGGGGGATGCAAAAGTCAAAGAAATCAATGCAAATTGCAAGATGAGTAGGGAGACACTGGATGTAGTCGAGTGCGAAGGCAAGCGCAATCAGCCCAACACTGGAATATGCGAACTGCTCAATAACAATAAATATACGAACGAATTTGAACAACCGAAGAAAATAATGCACCAACTGGGTAAATAATTTCTTTTCGGTTGTATGCCAATTTTAACGGCCTGATGCACAGACTGCAAATTACGGGAAATGATACACAAGGCGGGATCATAAAACGCAAGACGCGCAGAAAACCTCCCGTGCGGTATGCCAAAAAAAAGCGAACAGCGCCTCCACAGAATGGCCGTTTGACACGCAATAAATTGGGAGATAAATAAATACAGAATTCGGGGAGAAACTCTTTGGATAGTCAACTCGAACTTTCAATGGGAGTCTCAGCTCTGACTTCCTAGCTACAGCGTCTGGGAACTGAACTAACGAAGCAGCCCATCGAAGAGAGAAACATATAAAGTGAAATACCCGAACTACATTAGTACTTTCGTGTGATTCGCAGATCCATTTTAATTCATTCCTCGTAGTAAATGGGAGAATGCGAGCACCTCTCAAGTACCCGTGGTGAGAGTCCGCGGGCCCGGCAGGGTGTCATGCGTGAAGAAGAGCTACCATCTTGCCGAACATCCGCTTTTTTTGGACCCAAAACTACGTTTGTTTTAGGAATTTTAAGGATGGAAAATGACCGCAAGACAACAGAGAACGGACAGCAACACCGCATGCGCAAGGCAGCCAAGTCGTCGGCAACGGCAGCACCGGGGCTGTTGGCCATGAGTGAGATGCGCAAGCGCTCGATCTTCGCACAGTAAAAAAGTGTAATTGAATACAAGAATTTGTACAAGCAAGAGCCTCTCAGAAACCTCATGGGAACTCCCGCAGTCACCTAATTTGCTGCGGCTTCCCACTGCTGCGTCCCGCTCTGCGGACAGTTGCTCAGGGAGCGGCTCCAGGTGAAACGCTGGCAGCATTCTCTGCCATTTCTTTTCTCATGCGAGGCAGTTTTGACTCGAAGAGCATTTTTAACGAGGTGAAGGAGGGGTCTCACCTGTGCGTGGCTGCAACACAAGCGGCCTCGTTCACTGTGCAGCAACGGGTGTTTGCGTCTGCATCGGCGTGTTCGTTGGTTGTGCTGCGACGATGGCGGGCGCCAGCGCAGTGCTGCTTCTGGACGGTCGGGGGAAGGTAATAATAGGCCGCGATTACCTCGGCGACGTTTCTCTGGCCGTTAGTGACAGATTCGCCTGTCGGGTTCTTGAACAGGATGAGGCGGCTGTAACTCCTGTATTTGAAGACGAAGGAGTGACCTATTGTTGGGTGAAGCTGAAAAATATATACCTGCTAGCCCTCACACGCCGTAATGCGAACGCAATGATGCTGTTGGCCTTTCTGCACAAACTGGGGTCTGTATTGACGAGCTACTTTCACGAACTTGCCGAAGAAAGCCTCCGCGACAACTTCGTCATAACGTACGAATTACTCGATGAAATGGTGGATAACGGATACCCACAAACCACAGAGGTGAAGGTGTTGAGCGAATTCATCAAAAACCAGGCCCATCAGATGTCTACAGCCACCGTGCGCCCACCCACCGCCATGACAAATGCAGTTTCTTGGCGCTCTGAGGGTATCGTGCACAAGAAGAATGAGATATTCTTAGATGTGGTGGAGAAGCTCGATTTGCTTGTGGCTGCCAACGGAAACGTTTTGCGTTCTGAAATCCTCGGATCTCTGAAGATGAAGTCTTTCCTCTCCGGCATGCCGGAGCTGAAACTCGGACTGAACGACAAGCTGGTGCTGGAAAGTAGCGGGAAGTCAACGGGGAGAGGGCGAGCAATTGAAATGGAGGACGTGAAGTTCCACCAATGCGTTCGCTTAGCGCGTTTTGAAAACGACAGAACTATATCCTTCATCCCTCCCGACGGCGAATGCGAGCTCATGTCTTACCGCCTGCACACGCAAGTTAAGCCTCTGATCTGGGTGGACTGTCAGGTGGATACAGGCACATCAGGCAGCCGCCTTGAGTACGTTGTTCGTGCCAGAAGTCAATTCAAACCCCGTTCTGTTGCAGGGGGCGTCGAAATACGAATTCCTGTGCCTGCAGATGCAGGCGCAGGGCACTTCAAGACGACCATTGGCAGCGCGAAGTACGTGCCAGACTTGGACTGTCTTGTGTGGAGCATTCGCCACTTTCAGGGCCAAAGAGAATACAGCATGACGGCCTCCTTTTCCCTTCCTTCTGTACAGGACGACTCAAGGCGCAACTTCATGAGACGACCAATTCAAGTGCTCTTTGAAATTCCGTATTTCACCGTCTCAGGCATCACCGTCCGTTACCTCAAAATAATCGAGAAGAGCGGATACCAAGCGCTGCCCTGGGTCCGATACATAACCCAAAATGGAGACTACCAGCTTCGCCTCACTTGACTCAGACTGTAGTGATGCAGCTGGCTGCCTGCAACGCTGCGGCTGCAGCATCCCGTATGCAGCGCTGCAGCGTCAGAGGGCAGCCTCCAACGTTCACCCACTACAGCACAGCTCAGCATAGTGGGAGTTGCCCTTTCTCCGGTGTGTTCTCTATCACTCTCTAGCCGCTGTTGTCATTAAGAGCTGTACTTCGTGTTGAAGCTGGCAAACCAGGCCGATTCCAGCCCCAATGGGGCCGCCTGGAAGCCGCGAGAGTCCCCTCGAGGGTCATGAGGCTTCCAGTTGCACATGAACATGCGGGGGCCTGTTATATCAAGTGCATCGTTAACACCGATGCCAGATGGCTCCGGGAATGCAAACCCCTGAGACATCGGGCAAACGTTGCAAGAGCTCTCCTGCGTGCGCTGCTTGTAACTTCTTGTTCGTCTTTCTGGGCTGACTGAACGCGGTGAAGTCCTTGTGCAGGAGTGCACGCAACGCACATTTTATACGTGTACTGGGTTTGCTGCGGAGGCTATATATGGCCGTTGCTGTTGTGGCTGCCGTTGCAGCTGCTCTTTTGATCGTGCCCGGTTGTTGCTGGGTGACCATGCAACCTATAGAGGGTACAGTGTAGCAGACTCGAGAAGTCCAGAGTCTAAAGGGGTTTGTCTTGTTCACGCTGATGTTAAAGTTTGTGCGAGAGAACGTTACTACGAGGGGTGACGTGAATGTAACAAGATAGAGGTTAAATGGGTTCCCACCGACGTCGGAGAGGCAGCGTATTGCAAAGTAGGTCTCAGCACCCCCTTGTTAGTCTTTTTTAATTCACAACATATGAAGAAGGCTCAGCCTTAAACACATCATTTTGCCGGGCCAGGGATATGCGATTCTGCGTAGGCATTTGTTGTCGCTGCAGCAACTGCTGCGGCTCTTGCAGCGCCTCGCTGCAGCACGTTATTTCTCAATAAGCCTAATTATCCCGAAGTGGCCTTTTATTTGTGTATACCCGTATACATGCGCTAGCCTTCTTTCGGCGGAAGAATATTCACTATGGAACGCGGGAGTCCCTCCCTCTACCCTCTACCTAATAGCGTTTCCGCTGTCTTACATTCACACAACTCCACTAGCTATATATTATATAATAACAATATACCTGAATATTAGTATAGTTATTTTGTTTCTACAGCAGGTACGCAGTTGCACACGATCACTAGCCGCTTTGTTCCACTGGCCTGTCGACACATGCCTCGCAAATGGTGAGCTTTTCAGCTTCATTGGACTGAAAAGGAGTGTATATAAAGTAAAACCGGCATGAATACTGAAGGAAACTGTTGTGTGGTTGACGCCTTCAACTTGATTATCCTTGTGTGCCCAGCAAATCGAAGTGCATCTCCCTACACCACCTGTTGAACTGTTGTTGAATGCTTGAAACCTGACGACGAACGAAGCCAACAAGAAATCATGCGCTTCTCCAAATCTGATTTGCGTTTATTACTTAGTTTTAGTTGTGCTGTATCGCAAATACTCGAAGGCATTTCGCGTCCCAGTCGCCTGCATGAGGAGGGGCCCCAGGAGGATCTGCGTTCGTGCGAAACGCACATCTGAAGCTTTGCTGCCCTTTTCACCGAATCGTAACAGAAGGGGAAAATAAGGAAAGCAACAGAAAAAATTACAATAGCATTAAAAACTGTCCTTCCCCAAGGCTCACCGCACCTCCATGGGCCCGGATGCTTTGTCTTGGGCCAGCGTAGTCAGCGAGAGCAGAAGGCACTACTGCAGCTCAATCTCATCAGATACACAGCACATTCGCATCTTTCACAGACGAAGGGGTCCCCCCGTTTTCCTGTCCTGGAACCTTGGGGTAGGGTCCGGTGCTAGCGTTCATGCAGTGTATCCAGAGCGTCTCAGGTCAATGAGACTCTGATGATATTTTCGAGGGACGAAGGTGGGCCACAGCCTATCAGGGCCGCCAAGGGCAACGAAGCAGACCTGCATCCATTGCTTGATATCGCCTTGCGCCGTCTGCTGCTGCCCCATTCTGGGATTTCTGGTGCTGCTTTCTTGCTGCGCATTTTACTGCTGCAGCTGTCGCCCTTGCGGCAGGAGCCTCGACCGGCATCATAGCAGACATCAGCCTCTTTCCTCTAGATTTTCTAAAGACTCACGCCCAAGGTAATAATGTCCCACCAGTGTCAGCAGCAGCAGCCCCGGCAGGCCCTGCTCCACCGGCGTCATCCCAAGCGCCTGTTGCTGCAGCTGCTTCTGTAGCAACAGGATCTCCCCCTAGTAGCAGAGTGACTTTCGCAGCTCCCTCGAGTTCCGGGGGCGAACCTACGTGCTCCTATACTGTTGTGAGTTCGCACAAAATTGGGAGGTCTCCAGCAGGTGTGCGATATCGGGGGAGGCTTAACGGCCTACGCAGCTGCTACGGCGGCATTGCAGCTCTGGCTATGGGCAGCATGCCCTCTTCTGCTGGTTTCTTTGTGGTATATGAGGTGGTGAAGGAGAAACTGAAGCACTCGAGTGGGTTGAGCCAACGGCGGGACCTGTCGGAAAACCAGTTCCGGTCTATCCGCCCCTGGGTTGATGCGGATGCAGCAGCTGCTGCTGCTGGTAGTGCTGGCACTGCAGTAAAGCCTGTGTACCTGCTGCCATTGAAGTTTGAGATAGCTCTCATTTGTTGCTGTTTGCGGCTGCTGATGCGTTCTTGTTCTTATTTTCAGACACCGACGTGCCGCTGGCATCAACACACATAGCAGCCGCAGCCGTCGCGGAGTCCAGCGCCTGCGTCATTCGGTGAGGCCGTCAAGAATGAATTGAGAGGGCAGTATGAGCAGGTTTCATGAAGAATGGCAGGTGGCAAGGATGTTGGAACGCCTACTGTGTTCTCTCTGTTGTGCAGTGATTTTGCTGCATTCATGTCGATAAGGTCTTTAAGTAAGAAGTGGGAAAATGCTGCGCTCATGAGGGTTCGGTTTGACTGGGGTGACTTGCCGTCTGGTTGAGTTGTACCCCTGAGGTACCATTGTGCTTTGGCCTGCTTGAGATGCGTCGGGGCACCACCAGTGGCAGGGAGTGACGAAGTTGTTAACTGCTAGTACTTGTGGGTCGGGAGGGCTGCTGCTGCTTGCAGCAATCCGTTTGAGGTGGTGAAGCAGCAGGTGCAGTTGGGGCTGCACGCATCAACTGCTAAAGGATTTTCCGCTGTCTGGCGGCTGGAGGGACCCCGCGGCTTCTTCGTGGGGCTGGGCACTTCCATGCTGCGAGATGTTCCATTTGCTGCAATGCAGCTTTCTTTGTGGGAGTGGCTCAAGCTAAAGACATTAGGTCTGCTGCTTTCTCTTCAACACTGCTGCACAAAAACGCAAGAGTAATAAGATCGCGATAATAACAATATGCAAATAAGCGCTTCCTGTATTGTGCGGTTGGGTGTAACACCTGTGTCAAATTGGACGCCACTCTGCTGAGTTTAATGCATATAATGTTGTCCAGTGATCCGCGTTAATTGATTCAGTACTCTTAATGGGGATAATTTTTCACTGCTTTACCACTGCTGCTGCTTTAGCGCGACAGACGTGGTGTTGCACCGACCTTCGGCTTCACTTGACACAGCCCTTAATTCAGTCATCACTGTTCCTGGTTTGGTGAGCACCTGGATGCAAACACCAATGTACGCATATGCGTGGGCTTCTCTTTTCGTGAGCGCGTGCATGCAATTACGTGTATACGTAGATGAATGCGTACTGCATATTTAATCCTTCTGCCCAGGTATGCGTGACGTTATATACATTCGCGTGCTCTGGCACGTCTATGTACATATCTACATGTGTATGCACGTCATAAATACGTAATTCATTATGCATATTTACAATGTTTTGTGCCTACACAGGGGAAAGCCCTTCACCAACAAGCTTTACAGCAGCGGTCTCCGGAGCAGCAGGAATGGTAGCAGGTGCGTGCAACTTGTTTTTAATGGACTCCCAGCTTATCCATCTTGTTTTTTTTCTTTAGCTCTTAATGGCAGACACTGGATGGCTTGCTTAGATGTTCCGAGCTGCTTTCTTGTGAAGGAGGAAGAATCGCGTGGGCATTTGTTGCAGGAGCTGTAGCTGCCGTTGCGACAACTCCTATGGATGTCGTGAAAACGCGCCTTATGACGCAATCTCCAGGAACGCGTCAAGTGGGTTCCTGAGCCTAGGGATGGGTTGGCTTGGCGTGCAAGCCCACAAGTGTTTTGGCATAATGCGGATGTGGATGAGATATCTCGGGTGAGCAGCAGTTGCTCCATCTATGGGCCTTCTTGTGTTGTGTTGTGCTTCGTCTGTTTAGTACAGGGGCTTTTTTCACTGCTTGGGCATAATGCTTCGTCAGGAGGGTCTGAGGTCTTTGTTTTTGGGGGTGCAGATGAGGTGTCTGTGGGTGGCGCTGGGGGGTGGCATTTTCCTTGGCGGATACGACGCATTCAGCGGCTATTACCGCCGCCTTTTTGAGCGGAATCACCTTTTTTATGAGTCGCAGTGTTGCAGCAGCTGCAGTGAAAACTGCATCACCAACAGAAGCTATAACAAACTCACTAATAATGGATCTGGTTGTGGTTGAAGGGTTCCGAAATCGCAGCTCTCCATTTCGTGACAAGGCAGAAAACTGCACAACTGCGAACCTCCAATTGAATTCATGACGCAGTTCTTTTGAATTGGTAAATGGACGTCGATATTCAAAGCCGTTTTGGAAATTTGTTTTCCCCGGTTGTAGCTGTCGGTGCTACCTGGCTCCGCCAAGTGACAGGTTCCTGTCAGCGGCCAATCTCCTGATGGGCAGACCTGCAAATGAGACTTTATTCCATCATATTAGCAAGCATTCAGCTAATTTAATTTAGGAACATTTCTAAGTTAGGGGAGCTGGGGAGCCGTTGCTCACTAGCTAGATGAGCCTTCTTTTGTTGCAACGACTGCCGTACGTGTATTTAAAAAGATCAAAAGGTATTTTCTGGTGGATAAGGCCAGATGACGTGGGCCACTCGTAAGTAATAGGCTAACTCACGCTCGGCTCAATTCACATGCAACGAAAGGATTGCGGAGCACGAGCAACTGGACCAAACGAACGGCTCAGAAGAAGTCTAAATAGGGCTCGTCATCCTGGTTGACGTCCGCCTGGGGCGGAATATCAGGATAGATGGGTAGTAGCATGGCTGGATGCTTCAGTGCGACGTTTTCTGCCAGCAGTCGAGAATTGGGATCGATCTGAGTCAAGCCCATGATCAGGTCTTTTATCTCCGCAGGCATGCAGCTGATGCAGTTGCTAAAGTTTAGGCCTCCTGCAGAGTCCACGGTCAACTGCGAGCACCAGAAGGTGAACAGCGTCATTCCCAGTTGCCACGCATCTTGAGATGGGAGCGCCTGCATGCTGTAGTATGATGCATTGTCTCGCAATTCAGGAGGCAAGAAGACTGGCGTCGTTAAGGTGAACTTGTAGTTGTTGGCCAGAGAGCTGCCCTGCTGCGTGGCCTGGAATAGCCCCCCAAGGAACACAAGTCCTTTTTCCGTAACTAAAAAGGACGCGGGGTTTATGTTGGTGTGCACCATCATAATGCAGTTCAAGTTGGCAACCGCTCGCACCGCTTGCTGAGACAGACTGAGCAGCGCTTTGTACGCCCTTCTGCTACTGCCTGCGTTCGCCATCACCGTCTCTGCCGTGGCTCGAATTAAAGGACGTCGCGAAATTGCATTTAAGAAGACCTGACCGTCGGGGGCCTGCACGTAGGTGTCCAAGCCGCTGAACTCATACAAGTCAATGGGTATGTCAAGTCGTAGGCTGTGACGGAAGGACGCCAAGGGTTGATTTTGAGGCGCCATTTTCGCTATTGTGAAATCTCTGTCCAAGGCCTGAATCGCAGAATACTGGCCCTTAACCTCTGTGTACATTCGCCCAATCCACTGGCGTTGCAGCGGCTGCTCCTCCTGGAGCAGCTGGTCCTGCACAAGCAGGTCTACGAATCGTTCCCTGTTTTGCAAGACTGCCAGAAACACCGCCTCTCGCGTCTCGTATCCGTTGGAAAGCAACGCAGGCTGGTCGACGCCCTGGGGGAGGACTCCCCCGAGAATGTCGACCAATTTCGACACTTTGTTGCTCAACCACCATCCAGTTCTGTTTTTGCTCAAAACTTGAGCCAAGTACCTCTGGCCGGGCTCTTCTGTGAACCGAGTCTTCTTGCCCAACCCTCCGATGTTTTCTGTAGGGGCACTGAACCCCGTGTAGTTGTTGTTCCCGGCGTAGGTGTTGTACCCGTTGTAGCCTTTACTGGGGAAACTGGCGAAGGTCGCAGCTGCAGGCCCGTAATCAGCGACCATGGGATAAGCATTTGAAAAGGTGCCGTAGGTGTTGTAGCCCGCGACGTTTGCATACTTCGCATACTTCATAAGGCCCAAGTACGACTTTAGCGTCTTCATTTTCTGAAAGAGTCCGCCGCCTACGGCTCCATCAGCAATGACTCCAGTCGTCATTGGGGTAGCAGCAACGGCGGGTACCGACATTGTAGCGTAGGGCACTGTAAGTGTAGAGGCGGGCATTGCAACTGCAGAAGAGGATACTGAAACCGCAGAAGACGGCATTGCAAATGTAGAAGAGGGCATTGCAACTGTAGTGGATTGTACAGAATATGTAGAGGAGGGTACTGCATATGTAGCGGAGGGTGCTGCATATGTAGCGGAGGGTACTGCATATGTAGCGGAGGGTACTGCATATGTAGTGGAGGGTACTGCATATGTAGTGGAGGGTACTGCATATGTAGTGGAGGGTACTGCATATGTAGCGGAGGGTACTGCATATGTAGCGGAGGGTACTGCAAATGTAGCCGAGGGCATGGCCACTGCAGCGGATGGCATGGCCATTGCAGCGGATGGCATAGCCATTGCAGCGGATGGCATAGCCATTGCAGTGTTAATGTATCGTTGTTTATTCTTTCTGCCGCCCTGTCCAGTCATTGCATTTGGATCCTCCTGGAAATTTTGCCCGCTGCCGTCACCGCCCAGTTCCTTTTCGCCGAGTTCGCGCAGAACTGTAGTACCTCGTAGAGACGGTGTAGACGACTCGACGCCTTCACGGAGGATGAGCTGTTGACTCTCAGATGCAGCTTCGCCTAGGTTGTCTGTTCTCTGTCCTTCCTCATTTTCGAAGTCGGCCGGCTGCAATTGTGGGTCTACAAGCGACTGCCCTTCGCCATTTTCAATTGCCAGAGCTGGACAGGGAGAAATGATGAGCACATGGGAAACAAGTTCAAAAGCGAGAATAGCCGCGAGCGGCAGTATCTTTCTCCAAGCTCTTGCCATCATCGGACTCTGAGATATTGACACCATTCTCGGTGGAGGCGATGGATGTTCACTTGTCTACTAGATGTGGGTGGTTTAAAAGATGAGATGTCCTAGGATACAAAGCAATAAACACGACCGTCAATCGAGCTGCCAGACGACAGACAAGCTGTAGAGCTTCACGTCTGCTATCGGTTGAAGCAGTTCGATGGTCTGGATGGCACGAGACGATCGAGGCAAGAAAAGCAAGAAAATCAATTCGCGAAAACGAGCTCAAATGTGCTCAAGAAACAAAAGCATATATTCAATGGTAGAGTGTGCTCAGAATCTTGTTGTAAAACAATAGATCTGAAGCAAGTAGCTACCGACTGCTGGCCTGCAGCCTAGTGGTGAGTCGCCTGCGCACCGCTGGCTTCGAGGCGAATGGCTGTCTGAGACAACGATAGCCTTTCTGCCAATGCTACACCCACTGTTTCCCGGTTCAAACTTTGCAAATCATATTTAAAACAGCAGAGTAATATTAACTCAGTCTATTTCAAGCTAACTGTGCATATATCACGCTCATATCCCTGCACTGATAGTTCTCTGGGCAAACGCATACAAGCGTGACCTGCAGTGCGACCAGCCAGCTAACCACTAGAAACGTCGGTTAGATCCCAAAACTTTGAACCCTCAACCTGTTAGTTTTCTAATAATAAATAAATCTACATACGAATATTATAAATGCAGCAGTCTATACTGTCGCCAGCAGATTCAATTATCCCGAGTCCTAGTCAGCCCTACGACGAGCGCTTGTAGCTCCCCCAAACACCTTCAAATCCTACAACCCACCCCGGATAAAGAACCAAACACCATGAATTCTGTAACAAATGTTTTAACATGTTGTTCCGTATCTCACCGAAAAACGCTCGTTCAAACCCCAACTCCACATTCTCTGTAGCAAGGGTCTCGACAACCAGCCGAAATGTGGTCTTCTGCACCAAATAATCTCGAACGCGCAGAATTACCATTCCCTGTTATTTAGTACTTTTAATGGAGAGGTGCAGTAAGGCAGATACGGCATTGCAGTTGTGTGTTCCGCTCAAACTATATTAGGACGCAAGAGACGCATGATGCCTGCAACTGAACGATATTTCTTTCAAAGCACCGTGTCCACGGCTTTCAGAATGTCGCATCACCGTTTTTAACCGTTGCACGTTTACTATGTGTTGGCATACAACGGTGCCTTCGACTGGGCTCAACCTGTCTGAGCTAGGGTTAAGGTATCGATATTCTTCCCAGGTTTTGGTTTCCTAAGGTAAGCACTGATGTATCCGCCGATGGCATGCCCGTCCAAAGTTATCCCTGGGCTTCAGTAGATTACGAACACTACCTCTAGATGAAGTTGCCCCCTTTACCAATGCTGGGCTGAGCCACGTTGGGTTCCTGGCTTCCCGTGAGCATGGGATCAAAGTATTGTAATCCTCAACCCCTCTCCCTCAGGGGACTTAAAAGAGCGTTTGTCGGAATCGCCTCGTGGACTGTCTGTTATGCTGTCAGCGTCCCCTATTATTCCCCCCAAACCCTCCGTTGAGTCGGTGTCCCAGAGTTTTCGCTGCCTTGGAGAAATGTCCCGCAAAGAGCTGTCCTCCTCCAGTGGTAGCCGCTCGAGCGCCTCACTGACAGCTTCTTCAACAGGAGAGAACGGGCATTCAATCAGCTGAGGGGCTCTCCCCAGAGTATCATCTGTGTCTGGCGCTGGAGATGTTTCTGGGGCTTTCTCTTGTCCCATACGAGAACTAGTGGCCCCCGTGATCCCTGAAGACAGTCCATTTTGTGCCGCTGCCAAGAATTCACCAAATTTTGCTGCAGCCGACTGGCGAGGGCGTTCGTCTGCTGCTGAAGTCTCTGTCGCCTCTGGGGGCGATACTGCGCTGCTCGAGGTGCTTTCCCCCCCGAAGAAGGAAGTGATGTTGGACGCAAGCCCCGAGGCCAACCCGGAGTTGTTCAAGTACTGGGAAACGACGCTGGCTCCTCTGCAGGCGTGCTCCACGCCGGCCCCCGCCAATCGTTTGAGGTGTCCGAGAGGTGCATCTGCGCCGTCGCCACCCTCTCCCCGATGCACACTTCCCTCCCCCCGCAGGGAAGGAGACAAAAAAATGCCCTTCGTCCAGTTTCTTTCCCCAACGGCCTCTGCTACTCCTCCTCCCAGTCGTACGGCCTCGTTGGGCACAGCACCCTGACCGTCATTCAAGCTCAGTGCTGCGATAGCCCGTGAAATAGGCTTAAATAGAGAGTCGGACACCTGCTGCAGGGGGTCCAGTTCCTCCAGACCCTCCCGCCTCCTGCGACCCCCTACTGGCACCGGCCTAGCCGGGGATAGGTTCCCATCTACGTCATCGGCGCTGCACACCATGCACAGAAAAAATTTCTTAACGGTGGCCAAAGAAAGACTGCGATCTGTATCTTATGTGCCCCCTCAATAAGTAGGTGTAACAGCAACTGCCCAAAGGCGAGAAAAGACGAGTATCCCGCCGCCTACCGTAGCCGCATGGCGCAGCTCAGCAAAGCCTTCGGGTCAAAGGAGGGAAGATGCTGCAGCAACTTCATGCAGGCTGTGAAGTCGCCAGCCAAGAGGGCCGGCCTCAGCTGCAGTACCAACACAGGACACCGCAAACCACCAGTCATAGAAGTAGAGCGCCGAGTACCATACTCAGCCGCGAGCTAGGGATATCGCGGGCAAACTAAGCGTTTCTCCTTCATTCTAACCCCACCCAAATGATAATCGCAACACAAACATAATACAGTAACGGCAAAGGCCGTCCCGTGTCTGCTATGAGACCGTCCCACAGAGCCAGCACGTCCGGCATCTCAAACTCCTGCAGGAATAACGCAAGCACACAGTGCCCAAATACCCGTTCACACGCTCCTCCGACCCTGCACTGTATAGACGCTGTTTCGGCAATGGACAGCAACCTCACTGATGGTTGCGCTGCGTACGCTTTCTAGGCCAAAGACAGAGGATTAACTGCTACAGCCCGTACACAGTTTGAGCAAACAGAACAGATACGAGGCAACACCGTCTACCCCGAGCAGTGGAGTCGAGCCTTACTTGCGTCAGCATCAGCAGCAGCCACCGCAAGGCATAGAACTGCGGCTCCACACCAACTGCGTTGAGATGCATCCATACTTCTTCATCCTATAAAACGCAAGCAAGCCACCTAACACCTGCCACTACTCTCTGTGCCGCGGCAGCTGCCAGTCTCCATACACTGAGCAGCTCTGAGGTGCAGCTGCAGCTGCAGCAACAAGGATCCCCCCCGGACATTCACCCCTTTTAGTGCCGCCAGAGCCTAAGCTATGGCGGTACTTCATCTCCGCACCTTCTGCCTCAGAAGACCGTCTAAGCTTGACAGACGACCCCGCACGCCGGCATCTGTGGGGTCGAGGGCTTTGCAGAAGGCGTCGCGTTGTTGCTGCATGACTTCGCTGAAACAGTAAAAGATCTCCGCCTCTGCCTGAAGGCATAAATAAAGAAGAACAGGAAGCACAAGGCCCACTGCCATCCCCTCACTATTTCAGCTCCCAAAACAAGCCTCAAACATGCGGCATCCCCGACGAGAAACGGCTCAGCTTGCTCCGGCCGTCCTGAATAACCGACCCTGAACCGTCTGCATCAAGCGCTACAGCTCTAGGTGAACGCTTCTTTTTTTCAGTTTAGGAAAAACAAAGCGCACTATGTGGGGTGTTGAGATGTGGCTCTGCATTAGGGGGCCAAGCAAAGCACCTGTTCGTAGTCTGTGTAGGTAGGGTCAGTCATTAAAGCGTAATAAATAGGGGCCAGGATTTCGTTCATGCCCTGGACGTAGCACAGGCCGGCATTGACTTTGGCGTAGATAAACAACAAACGTGACAACACGTCGTAGTGGCGGTGCGGAGTTATCATGTTGCAAACATCTTGCACTCCCGCAGGCGCCCGCCACGGCTGCACCGCTTCCGCTCCACCTAGCTGCTCAGTGGCGACAGAACAATTGCCACCATCTGGAGCCACTGCGGCAACTGCAGCGCAGTCCTCAAGGCAGCCACTCTGGTCCCGAAAGTCCGGCTCCTCTCCAGGCGCCCAGGCTGCAGGAGCCGCCTCTGCATCCGTAGCCACAGCAGATGCAGCAGCTGCACCGAAATTCGCTGGAAGGTTTTGCGGCAGTTGTTCTGCCTTTCCAGGTCCTCGAACAGGCTCAGGTTCGCAAGATTTCCCTGACGGCAGACGTGGGTCTAGACATGACCTGCCGCCGCTGTTGCTGCTGTCATTGCTGCAGTTACTGTTCACGCTGGCATTCCTGCGTTCCGCCCTGCTTTTTGCAGCGCCCATTTGTCTCTTGAGCAAATGATCGTCCTGCTCCGTAGCTGCAGAGACCTTCATGGGATCCGCCGCGTCAGGAGACTGCCTGTTTCGGCTTCGGACGCATCCAGGCAGCACACGCTCTGGTGGAGAGGATGAACATATCCTTGTCTGGCCGCCGCCGCCTGGGACAGCCCTCTCCTTTGCATTCTGCTGTGGTGAGCTGCAGCGGCCTCCTACTCCTGCATGCAACGAACTGCTGCTGCGGCCACTCCCACCGCTTCCACTGCAGGTCCCCCGACCGCCGCTCCCCCCACTGCCGCTGTTGCACACGCTTTCATCTGGGTTCGCTGGGACGGTGGCAGACACGAGCTTCTTCTTGGAGCGAAATGCGGAGGGAAGGCGAAAACCCCTAAGCGGAGACGACGTGCTATTAAAGCTCCTGCTGTGGCTGCCGCCGCCGGCTTTGTGTTTGCTGCTGGCACAAGTACCTTCCTCAGCAGGGTTGGGTGCAGCACGAGTAGGTGGTTGTTGATGTTGCAGCTGCTGCTGAGGTTGCTGCTGGTGCTGTAGTATGAGATCGTAGTTGACAAGGCGGGGAACATGCTCGTTCTGTTGTTGTTGCTGGGACTGCGTGTGCCGGGTGGGCGGAGGCGGGTAAAGATGGAGCTGCTGCTGCCGCGCGATAGTTTGCTGCGGGTTAAGAGCAAAGAAGCACAGTTCCGGGCGCGTTCTGAAGACGTCTTTGTTGATCTGATCAAACACTTCAGCGTCCACCCAATATCCGCGCCATTCGCTGGTTGCACTGCGGCATAGAGGCTGAGCAACAAAGACAGCAACAACGAGCAGCAAAGCCCTCCTTGCTACGCTCGAAACTGGGAACCCAACACCACGTGGAAGCTCACTGATGTACCAAAGGTATCAAATGCCTGCCTTGTGAAGTAAGGGCTGCAAAATATGGATGCAGCAAAAGAAGATGCAAGAATGCGGTGACGATGTTTGGTCTACGGGGTGGGTGAGGGCACCATAACTCACATGGTCCTTAACAGCTGCTAAGGGGATGGAGGAGTCCGACTGGAGGCGACCGCCGCCGTCCGTGGAGACCTCACAGCCGGGAAGTCGGCTGTCGCAAGGGGCTGTAGTGTAGCCTTCACCAAAGGCCGCGGCAGCCGTAGCAGGAAAAGGCTTGTTCCATTTAGCTTCACCTGTTCCATCCTCCCCATCCTGCCTCTGCTGTTGCTGCATGCGTCGCAAGCGGCGCACCGCCTCGGGCTCGCGAATGAACTCCGCTTTGTAGGACTCGTACGCCTCCCTGAAGCCGACACCAGCCCACATGCACAAACGTCAGCAAACTGCGGGGGGCAAGGAGAAGTCATCTACGTTGGTACAAATGAATGCCCATCACTGCTTTCACAAGTGCATGCGTTCGAAGACCCAATGGCTAAAGAATATACTGCTCCGCGTTAAAAGAGCTATAAAAGCCCACCGGAGTTTGCAGCGGCGCTGCTGCCAGTCAGCCGGATTGGGGGGCAAACAGTTGAGGAGGAGGCGCCAGTATATCGACCGAAGCGCAGCACAGCCCTCGGGCAGCCCCTTTGCGCAGACCACCCGCAGCAGGTGCAGGTCCACAATCTGGGGCTCGAGGGCGTCAAGACACGCCTCTAGGCTGCATCGGTCACAGAGGCAAACAACGGAACAACACCAACCGTCACGAGTGCACACAACACTTGGAGGTGCAGCGGAACACACCAGAAAAGAACCATAAAGATGTGCGTAACAACAGCTAAGAGAGGCAAACGAACGCAGAAATGTAACACAATGAAAAAGCATTCAGATGTGTAAAATACCGGCTGCGCGTCCGGGTATTCACTTCGCGGTCCACCAGCAACTCAACGTGGCGACGCAAAGAGTTCATAGATTCGTCTCCTGGAGGGACGCCGTAACGCCCGGGCTTCCCGCTGCCGCTGTTCGTAGTGTTGCCGCTACTTGTGCTGCTGCTGCCGCTACTGCTGTTGTTGCCATTGCTGCTTTGTGCGCCGCTGCTGGAGCTGCTGCTGCTACTCTCGACCATGTTGCTCTTCCTGTTGTTGTTAGCACTGCTCTCCATGTCGTAGCTCATCTCTGTTGACGGAATTGAGCAAGACTCCGTTGCTGTTGCAAATGCAAGCAATACGCTGCCGCTGTCGTCACCAGTGCTGCTGCTCTTGCTGCTGCTCCCGTAGTGCCCATGTGGCGTTGAAGAGCTGTGGAGCCATACTGCCGAACTCGGGGAGTCTTGACTTTTTTGCCCTGTCGGCCGTTCCAGCACCCCCACAGCATTGGCCTCGGTTACTGTGCATGCACAAGTAGTTGATGGCCCTCTTCCTAGGTCATTCCCCGCATTTCTCGCTGGTGCAGACTCATCCGCGACAGCAGTGACAGCAGCACTTCGTGGAGGTGTAACGTCAAGTACAGCAATTTCCGGAGAGGCGGCTATGGTGGGCCTAGTGTTTCCGCTCGCCATCAGACGTGTCGTTTTGCGTCCTGCGCCGCCTGTTCTGCTCCCCTTGAACTATGGAGACGACTCCCGTGGATCAACATGTGAGTTGGACTTCAGGCTATTACCAGGACCTCGCATATCACCACTCGGAAAGCAGAAGCCACAGCTCCCTTGCACCTTCTGGTGTCCCGGTTGCGGCACAGTTGTGTTCCAGTTGATGCAGCCGCTACTTCTGAGCCTCCCGTTAAGCAGCCCTTGCCGCTGGCGCTGTCGTTCCAGTTGCTGTTGCTACGTTACCAGCGAGGTTCACGCCGGTTCACCGGAAGACGAAACCGGACACGACGACAGCAGCAGCTGCTGCAGCGCCTCTAAGAGAGCAAACGCCGATTAGTGTATGCAATTATTCGAAGCAGAAGTAGAACCTAGCTACCTACGGCGGGCTAAGGTGGACGACAAGGGTTAAGCGGCGTCGCTTATTGCCCAGGGCCTTGAGGCGGGCGGGTGCCCTGTCCCACACGCAGTGACTGTAGCTTTCCCCTTGTGCAGCCCTGGTTTATCAGGAAGCGATGCTGTATTTATTCACAAAAAATAATTTCTACCCAACTCGTCTGCTAGAGTCTGGGGAAACACAGAGCACACGTAGTATGCCGATGTGGCTTCCCGATCATATATGGGCGCCAGGTGAAGCATGCGACTGCCGAGAAAATGACTTGAATCAATGAAGCGGTTTCAACTGCGAATGTTGAATCTTAACTATGTTTAAATGTCTGCAGGCAATCTCTCTCAGACATCTTCTCCACTACTTACACCTTACACACTTTGGGGGAAATTGGCTGTTTTGCACAGCGGCTGCCGGTTGCCTTCGAGGACAACCCAGGTGCTCACCTCCTACAGAATTGCCAGGCATGGTTTACAGAAATCTCACCACAGTTGAATCGCTTAAGGACGCTGAATGAATGGGAATCTGCATTTCGTGCTTAGCGGTGTGCATACGCAAGCCTGTTGGCTTTCAGTTGCAAAACGTCCGTCCCCGTTGAACTCAACTCTATGCTACACATTAACAGCCATGTCCTAAATCTACCCGATCTACTATGTAGGTGCTGTCTACCATAAAGACGTAGGTGCTGTCTACCATAACGACGTATGTATGGCCAGATGAGACTTGGTTGTGCTTGTATGTAGGGGTTGCCCCGCACCATTTGCTATGGCGAAGTGAGTTGCAACTCATGCAGTGCCGCTTACTCTCCCGCAGCTCAGGCACTGGGTCCACTGTACCCAGGACTGCTGGAGCTTGGAAATGGAAGTCGTCGGAGGCCTGATTTTAAGGCGCTCTTAGAAATGCCTCACTGTAGACACACATGAGAATTCGTGGGAAGATTGTTGCACTTTGCAATGGCACTGGCTTCACAAAAGAAAACGCCGTTGAAGATTAGTTTGGACGGAATAACCCCAGCAAGCCAAGGCCTGCAGAAGCCGTGTCCGTCTTCAGGTGCAGGACTGCCTCCTCGGCGTAGACCCTCAAGTCTTGCGGTGAGACAACAATGCTGTTTTACACAGTGATGGGGCACACCCCACAGGCACGAACCTCTCCCTGAAACATTCGGAAGATGAACGTGCCTCCCACTTTCTATCCGTTACGTGTCTTCAGTATTTCCTGAGGCACCCGACTCTGGATGGGTATCGTGAATACCGCACAAGGGCACATGGGCAGCACAGAAAAATGCATGGACAAACTACGTTTAATTTTGCTCATGTGCCCAGTGTCCAACACTGAACGGCTTCGTTAAAAGTAGATTTTTCTCTTGATAGTACGCTCGCCTCTGCCTCAATTGTAGCAGCCTGTTGATGCTGCTCATCGCAAACGTCCCAATATGAGAGGCCTGTGCTGACCCCCCAAAGTTTCCAGAAATATACTGGCTGTTTAAGGTGCCACAATTGCTGGCTCTACGCTGGAGAGCCTCCGCATGCCCTCCAAGCTAGAGGTGTCATGTAAGGCACTTACAATAGCGATGATTGTGGCACCAACCCAACACATTTTATAGGCCAGGCTACCATTGAACTCAAGAGGAGCAAAAGAGCCCCACTAATCTTTCATGCGTTACATTCTCGGGGGGTCCTGCAACCAGGGTTAACCCGCAATCCTCAAACTGGATGTGACTCCTTCCTGACCTTTCTCTGCCTCCTCGCGAATTCAACAGGTTCCAACTTCATTTCGTATCTGTAGCAGATAATGTCTTAGCTTGTTAAGCCTATATGTGGGTGATTTACCGCCAATCGACCGAACCTCAGCGGCGTGAGAAAATACTTCAGGACAATCGCGCATACGGCCTTAGACTGTCTATTTTTGTGCTTCTGGTCACGTTAGCTCCTTTATGAGTTTTCTAGTGGTGTCATGGATAATTAAGGGTGAGTTCTTTCGGTTCAAGTTCTCATAAGCAGACAGAACAACGCCAGCAAGCAGGAAATGACACCGTAGCATATCTTGGCCAGCCGCTAAAGCTGAAGAGCGGAGTCGGCGCTCTGCGGTTGTGTATGAAATGGAAGGGATAAAATGCATGAAGGGAAACCAAATCGGTGGAAGTCACCAAACAGGTCCATCTGGCCGGTGGCAACAGAGTCACCTCGGGAGATGAACGCTCAGCGTGCGTTAAATTTAGACAACAAGGTTGTGATAGGTTATGTGTTTAGAGTCCTGTGGTTCGAGTTAAATGGCGAAGATTTTCCCAGCAAGCTGCAAAGGAGAGACGGCGGCAGAGAAGCAAGCAACACCTGTATCGCAGGCCGCCACCGATCGACTCTAGACCAACCCACTAATGGCCTAGAATGCTTGCTGGGGAGACCCCGATCTGCGGTAAAGTTCGGGTATATTATAATGCAGATGAATTGAACCATACTGCTATTTGTATCGACTAATTTTCCCAATCTCGTTTAGCACAACGGTTGCCACTGCCGCAGTCTGCATGTGCCTAGCGGGCTGTGTTTGTAGTGCGCAGCCTTCTCCCGTGGAACGCTCGCGTCCACCCCCCGTCGTCGATCTCATGACGACCCGATCGCTGCGCATCTGCTCGCCAGTGAACTCCATGAATATACACTTATCTGTAAGTTAGGCACGCCTCTAGTTCTAACGATCAACTTTCTAACTAATGAAACTCTTAGAGGCATCCGTGTCCAAGAACTCCTCGCATTGGCTCCCAGCCACATCTACCCTCAGAAATGCGGTAGTGCCCACACCGCACCACACTCCGCACCTATCAAACTCTGCTGCCTCATCAGCCTCTCGCCACCATGGCGTCTTTCCACTCTAGTCAATCGTGTTAGCGGGCTCTCCAGCCCCTCCTGTGTCCACCCCGCAAAGCTCGTGTTCTGCTTGCTGCAGCTCCTCGACTTCGTCCGTAATGGACCTTACATCAGGCTGCACCCCTGTCCTCTGTGGGGCTTCCTCATAGTCAGCAGCCTCTTCCTGTGCGGATCTGCTCTCACGCTTCAGCGTCTTTGCCCACCTCGGGAAAACTGGAATGGGATGAATTTCTGTGGCCACTCCGCACAGAACCCCTGTATACTCATATGCTTAACTTACGTCGGGACTCTCCACCCTCGTACTCTCTACTAACGGATTCCCACCTGTTGCCTTTTCCACGCTCCACTTCGATAGCTCGCTGGCTGGGTCACGCCGCCTCTGCTGCCTTCTGTTCAGTCGGTGGTCGGCAGATACTATCCTTGTGTTAAACTTGGAGCGTGGCTCTCCGGTTGTGCTGCGGTTGATTCCCACTAACCATTCCACTATACAATGGCAGGGAGAGTGGCATCAACATTTGCGGGGGAGGTCACTGGGTAAAAAATTTATATAAGTTTCCCGGAACAGCTCCTAAATGTAGTCGCAGCCGTCCTAAGCTGTGCCTAGGTTTCATCTCATAGTGTCTGGTTTCCTCACTACATCCTCTAACTACCCAAATTCCCATGGATCAATACTTAAAATTCCAAATCATGTTCGAGTCTCTACTATAAACGAGGGAAGTTCAGCGAGTAATAGAAGTCCGTGTATGGAACTGACCCCGGTCTTCACTGGGGATCAGTGCCCGACCTTTAGGATGGCAGCGAGATACCAAACAGCGGCAACACAGTCAGGTGCCTGACCTATAAACTGCTATCCACCTAAATGCCATGTTCACAGACATAACAGTTCTATATAATAATAATTTTATTTCTTTTCCATTTAGATCTCTAGAAGTCCTATCTGGTACCCAAGTAGTGACTAAGCATTGTACTACACAACCGATGTGGATAAAAATGGCTCGGTAACCCTACTGAGCTATGACTCTAACTACGGTACACAATTCTTAGAACATTTAGCAGTATTAATTCCTTTTCCTAGTTACTAATGTCCTAATCCCTAAATTATTTAATATTTATTCTCTTTACAATCATAAAGCCACTAGAGATCACACCAGAGCCACAGTGTAGTTCCTGTGCACTACAGTGTTCCCTTACCAGTAGCGGCACGGCAGGGCACACATTTTGCTGTAGTCTGAGAGCCGGCGTCGCGTTCATTCATTTAAAGGTATTTCCGCCAGCTAGCCGCGACTTTTAGGATTCTTGGAGGCGGAGATCTCAACTATCATATCCCCCGCTCTCTGGGCAATTTCCGATCCGGGAAGCAGGGGGCTGGTCGTGAGGACGAGTGTGTTCTGGCGGCTTTGTTGCACAACAGGCTCATTTTGGCGCTTCTCTCCAATAGGTGCACCAGAGTCGGCAAAAAGGACGACTCTGGGTTGCCGCGGCGTCTTTCTAGGCATCCAGTTGCCTAGGTACCGCAGCGTGCTATCAACCTACGTGCAACTTAACGAACGAACTAGCCAGTCTTAGTCTGCAGAGGAGATACAGTGGGGAAACAAACACGCCTAGTCGTACAGTATCCCAAGGCTGAACCGTTGCAGCAGCATACGCAGTTCACTACGTGTGCGCTGGACAACGACATATGGGTTACAACAAGACCTAGGCCAGTTACAACTGCGACAACTGATACCCCTACCACAGAGGCAGCAGTCGGCTTCGACAGAAGCAATAAACGCTACTGGAACTACAACGTCAAAGGCGTATGTGCTCGCGATGCTGACTGGCAAACTGGCGCACCATCCTAAGCTACCGCCGAGTAGATTTGTGAGGGTTTACGGGCAGGAGTGACGGGGACACCGGGAAGACTTTCGGCGGCGCGATGGAGAACTGGAACAGGAAATGGAGGGTATGCTCATACACCAGCAATTGGCAGTATATCGACCGTGCATCACGAAACGTCTGCCGGGATAGACTGCATGACAGGACATCTCGTTCTTGAATAAACCCTTCAGCAGGAGGGGAGCTTGCAGATAGACTACAGGATCGATTCCTGCAACAGAGGGATTTTTAAGTGGTAGATTATTACTTGGTACAGAGCTCCACTGGTATTTTTTCCATTTATCGTCTCAACGAAACAAAGCTAGCATCACCCGTGCGTCGAGTATTTGAGCTGCGGATTTGCTGCAGACGCTGTGGTGTTGGTCGAACGTCTACTTGGGATGGAAAGTAGCGCAGGCGCGCAGCCGTGCACTGCCCCAGGATAAGCAGGCGGCATACTGGGAGCAGCGACACGAGCATTTTGCAAACCTTGTATGGGACAATATCAAGGAGCTGAAGGGTAAGGTGTAGTTGCCTAATGCAGGTCCGCTGTGAACGCGGCATGAAGCACCAGCATATGATACACGACGACGGGGCTAGTGCCATTGCCGTAGTGTGTGATTACACGTTTCGTTTCAGAACATTTGAGTCTTTCTGCGTCCAAGTCAGCCTTGCTGCAGGTTGCTGCTTTTTGACTAGGCTCTGGATCTGTGCTATGCTTTTCTGTGTTATGCTTTGCGGGGACAAAAAATCTATAGGCTGGTGGGTGAAAGTGGGGCAGTTCCTGAGCACGAGGAGCGACTTGCTGCCTCAGCAGTACATCCACCACTTGATTAAACTGCAGGATATGATGCCGACGACCCCATACGCAGTCATCGAGAAAACTCTGCAAACAGAATTGGGTAAGGCGCTTACAGAGCTTTCAGCTTCCTCATTGGCGGCAGAGCTTCCCCAACCGAGGCACCTGTGGCTGGCGGATACGACATTGCAGGGTCGCGCTCTGGGCCTTGACGCTACGGAGGGAAGGACAAAAGGACAGATTTACGTTAATAGTTGTTTCATGGTAATTGGTGCTGCCGCGAACGTTCAGGCGATTTGAGTCAAATCTTCTCTAGGATTGAAGAGAAACCTCTCGCTTCTGCAAGCATTGGCCAAGTGCACCGCGCGTGGCTGACAGATGGTACTGCAGTAGTGGTAAAGGTTCAGCATGCGGACGTCGAATCTCTTTTAATGCACGACATGGCTAACCTCAAGCAATTGTCCTGGGGTGAGCTTGGGTCAGACAACTTCAGGACAGTGTCAGCTGCTTCACTCGGGCAAAGCAGTAGTCTGAATTGACAGATACCGGGCAGGAGAAGTCGAGAGACAGGCAGGGACGCATTTTAAGAGTACTTGTCTCTGGCTAGTGGGCTATGCGACACCTCAGACTCTGTCGTTCTGAGTTCTGCGCAGCTTTTGGGATGCTCGAGCAGGGCATGAACTTTGCGCCGATCTTAGAGGAATGGCAGAAAGCGGCGAGCAAAGAACTGGACTTCAGATTTGAATATGCACATCAAACTAGGGCTTACGACGCTGCGCAGGTAGGGAATGGACCGATAAACCGTAGAAATAACAAACCGTTTGATACGACGTTCCACTAGGATTCAAACAGATTTCCAGTAGGCGTGCTAGTGGGCCACAAGGGGCACTCGGGACCGTTCATTATCGTTTGGGGAGGGCAAGAACACCTGTAGTGCTGATGGTGGCAGGGCTAGACATGCCTAATAGCCGTTATTGCGGCACCACCCACATTAGGGGCAGGTAGTAATATGCATGCAAAATATGCGGGAGCCAATCTTGTTAATTTCGTGCATATGCAGCGTTAATGCTTGCTTCTTGCAGCGGTCGGGAATAGGCGTGGTCATCCCCAAATGTTACCCAAATTTGGTAACGAAGTCCGTTATGGTGATGGAGTTCATAGATGGCTTCAAAGTTACTGATGTCGCGAAGCTGGATGTGAGTTGAGCTGTGTCTCTGAATGCGACCAAGTGACAGTGAAAGTGGATTGCCGTCGTAGCAAATACATGCTTACTTAAGTCTTTAGTGTGCGAGGATATCCATATACGTTAGGAACAATATATATATATATATATATTATATATATA
>NW_013566506.1:0-26865 GCF_000499605.1 Eimeria maxima | reverse complement strand
ATATATATATATATAAGGGTGTATACCCCTTAGATGTTCGGTAGTATTACTCATCATTCCCTCCCCTGCAGGGTGAATGATGATAAATGAGCACTTTTCTTGGCTTCTGCTGCTGCTGCTGCTGCTGCTGCTTCCTGTTTGCTGCTTCTTAGGAGCAGCAGCAGCAGCAGCTGCTGCTGCTGCTGCTGCAGCAGCAGCAGCAGGTGGAGCAGCGACCCAAGAGGCTTCATTTATTTGTTCTTCAAATAGTCGGAATAAAGAAAATTCTTAAAAAGTTGTACTGCAGCAGCAGCAGCAGCTGCTGCTGCTGCTGCTGCTGCTGTTGCTGCTGCTATTTATATTAGAGGAATCTATGTAATTTTCCTCTTGTTCTTCTTATATAAGTTATTTTTCTTGTTCTTGTTTCTTGTGTAGATGCTGTTGTCTCTATATCTGTTAGTCCTGCATCTGTTCTTGCTGCAGCAGATACTTTGCTGCGTCCTTCTGCTGCTTCTGCTGCTGCTGCTGCTGCTGCAGATGCAGCAGCACCACCAGCAGCAGCATCTCCCTCACCAGCAGCAGCACCTGTACCCGCCTCAACAATAACAACATTATTATTATTATTATTATTATTATTATTATTGCTGCTGCTGCTGCTGCTGCTGCTGCTGCTGCTGCCTCCCTCATCCTTAAAAGGTAGCTGAGGAATTTGGCCAAATTCTTCGACCTCTACCTCTACTTGTATTTGTTCTTCCTTAGACCATCTAGTTACTCTTCTTATTAATTTATTTTTTTTATTATTAATAAAAGAAAAAGGAGAGGAGGAGGAAGAAGAAGAGGAGGAAGAGGAAGAGGAGGAAGAAGAAGGGGAAGATAACCAATATTTATTTATTATTGCTCTTAATGCCATTATACCTACTACTGTTGCTATCATAGTAAAATGTTTTGCATGGTTTGCTGCTGCTGCAGCAATTCCTCCTCCTCCTCCTCCTGCTGCTGCACCTGCTGCACCTGCTGCTGCTGTTGCTGTTGCTGCAGGTATTGCTCCTGTTGCTGCACCAACTGCGGCATCTGAACCAGGGGCAGCCGCCATTATTAATGGGGCTGCTGCTGCTGTTGCTGCTGCTGAACCTGCTGCAGCAAGGGTTGTTGATGACACTGGGGCAGCTGTTGCTGCTCCTGCTCCTGCTGCTGTTGCTGATGGTACTGCACCAGCTGGTACTGCAGCAGCTGGTGCTGCAGCAGCAGCACCTGCTCCTGCTGAATGACTTGTAGAAAGGAATGCATGTCCTGCTGCTGCTGCGCTGCTGCCGCCAACTTTGGTGAAGGCACCGCTCTTTGCTGCACTAGATACACCTTTTGTTAACATAGCTATACCAAGGACCTTCCCTCCTGCTGCTGCTGCTCCTCCTCCTGCTGCTGCTGCAGTTGTTGTTGCAGCTAAAGATGTACTACCGCCTGTTGCTACCAGTGTTGCCCCTCCGGTCTTGAGGAGGACAGGCGCAAAGGCCAAGGAGGTAAGCAGCGGCATCCTGCCTACTCCTTATAATTAACGTGTATATTCAGGTGTATATACACCTCAGCAGCAGATGCTCAACTCTAACCTAGTGACGAATAAGAAAGGAAGAGGCTGCCTTGACTCGCGACAGCGACTTGGCGGCAGCCGGCAGACATGCATATACGCAATGTATGGGCGTAGCTGCCCATACTTATGAATTATTAAATAAAATTATTGTATTAAATAACAAAAAAGATAATATTATTCAATAAATAAGAGAGAAAAGAAAGAAACGGATATCGATACCCATAGAACATGCGCACCCGCTATAGAAGAAGAAGAGGAATAAATGCCATGAAATCGGTAATATATATAAGAGTTCTCCCTTAATTCTTCATCATTTATATAATATATAATATAAAATATACTTTATTTCTTTTTTAATCAAGAATAAGAAAGAAAAGAGCACAACATGCAAGGACCTACCGCTAGATTAGAACCCTAGCCTTGCCTTATATATAAGGCCCCCCCACCATTTATTAGTATGCCTCCCCTTTATAGTAAACAGACAGGAGGCCCTCGTCAATAAGACGCATTATATAAATTGATAAAAAGAATAAAAAACAATAATTATTAAGAATAAATGTATAATTAGAACAATTAAGAGTATATAGTTCATTTCCTTCCTTCTCTGCACCACCGGCCTATAGATAGATACAGTTACTACTATACAGACCTAACCAGCGATTCGTTAGCAACAGCAACTGCAACAAAGTAATTTATTATAATTATCTTTTAATTATCTCTTAATATAACAGAAACAAAAGAAAAAAAGCTGCATGCAGTTAATTGTTGCTATTTCTCTATTCATGCGTGCTCCCTCTGTCTGCTAGCAAGGAAACATTGAATGAGCATAAGCAACAGTCTTTGTGTCTATAAGAAGAAAGAACAACAACCATTGTTTTTTTTCTTCTTTTCTCCTATAATTCTCTATTTTATGAGAGAAATATACTTTAATTAACAGGAAAACATTAATATTAATCATGAATGATGTAGTTATAGGTCTTGACAGCCACTAAGGCAGCAACTCCTGCTGATGGATTACCTATACAAGTTAGCGCAGGCAAGAGGAGGAAATGTGTTATTCCCTTCTTATACAATAATAAAGGTAATAATAAGCAAAAAAGGGAATATTTTCTTTATTTGCATGCATTTTATGTCTTAGATGAAGTATTTAGGGTTTAGGGTTTAGATATCTAAACCCTAGACCCTCCATAGTTGAATAATGCGCGTATTGCCGACTACATCGTTAGGGTTTACTAACAATCCTTTCTGCCTCTTTGTCTATTTTATTCCTGCATAAACCCTAAACCCTAAACCCTAAACCCTAAATACTATTTAATTTATATTTATTAGCTATTTACTGGCGGAAGGAAACGTTAAACTCGGGTGTCTATGATTACCCGAGGTCGGAAGGCGACACAACGAAGTATATGCGCCTTTAATGCCTCTCTTTGCTGCTTTGCTGCTGCTGCTGCTGCAGCAGCAGCAGCAACTGCTGCTGCTGCAGCTGTTGCATTGCTGCTGACGTCTTGTGAAGGAAACAAAAGGCCTTAAGGAGCAAAAAGAAGCGAATTGGCCTTCTGTTTCCCTCTATTAACACAGCAAGAAACAGGAAGGAGAGGGGAAGATAGACGCAGCAGCAGCAGCACGAGCACTCTAAGGTATTCGTGCTGCTGCTGCTGCTAGTCTATATATTGGCGGAAGGGAGGAGGGAAGAAAGAAAGAGTAAAAGGAAGAGAAAGGTGTATTGAACCTCTTCTTTCCTTATATATCTCTCTCTTTCTTTGCATAAAATACAATTATGTTTTATTTATTGTATTTAATTTATATTTATTGTATTTAATTTATAATTTATATAAATAAAGATACAAGTTACACTACTGACAAGCAAAAAAGATCACAAGAATTCTGCATACCGCGCTCCCCTGCTGTCTGCAGTAGATAAACGGATTGTTCTTTGCTCCTCTGATCGGACATTTCGTGGTAATGTAGAAAGAAGAGGAGCAAATAAAGGAAGGAAATATAAAGCTTGCTCTACTACGTCAGGGGCGGCGCCTGCTGCGCCTGCTGCTGCTGCCTGTTGCCCTATGGCACCTGCAGCATTGCCGATAGCACCAGCAGCCACTGCAGCACACAAAGACACAGAAAATAGTTTATTAAATAACATGTTTATTAAATAAACAAGAAATGATTAATTTTATTTAAAAAAGGGAGTCAGTTTCTCCCATGAATAGGCAGACAATGCAGTAGCTTTCTATGAATATGCGGTGGTGCCTATACATGTATGGATCCAACCGGGCACGATAGGGAGCAAAAGATGGAGAAAAAAAAGCACAGAATAATAGACTAAAAGAAAAAACACAAAAGAAAAGACGTATAAATATATTCTTTATAACTTACTTCCCATGGGAGTCATGCCTATTAAGTTATTAGCAGCACCTAAACCTCCAGCTAGAGCTGCTTGGCCCGCTCCCCCAAGAAAATTGGCGCCTGCTGCGCCTGCTGCGCCCTTGGCAAGTAGGACGGGGGCGATGAATTCTGCGGGCATTTGCAGTAGTAGCCTGTATGAGGAAAAAGGAACAAAAGGAACAATAAGACATTTAACGGGGTAAAAGGGTTTGTTCCCTATAATATAGTAAATACCCTATTCTTTAAGACCCAATAGTAATTAATTAAGAAACACAGAAAGAAATAACTGTAAATGCAGCACACGCAAGAAGAAAAAGATTCATTAAAGAAAGAAAATAGTCATAGAAAGAAAGATATCCGCATTAGAAGGTATATTGAGCCAACAAGGAGGAACAATAAAGACAAAAAAAAGACGACCGCGGGGAATATATACGCCACCTCTGTGTACACACAGGACATTTGCTGGACAAATGGACGACAAGAGGACTCTGTAAATGCAGAAAAGTTTATAAAATTAAAAGGTGTAAACAAACCTTAAAAAATACAAGGAATTAACGGATTGAATATCTAAATAGTCTGTCCTCGTGAGGCTCGGGGTCTTATATAACGGCGTGGGGACGGCGGCTACAAGAGCTTCAACGGGAAATGAGCCGCTGCTTCCTCAACAAAAAGAATAAATGTAGTAAAATATTAAAAAGTAAATCAATTAATTTAAAGGACAATGCAGAAAGAACTGGCAAAACATACACAAGAAGCCACACAGCTGTGAGGCCCAGACGACGCAATGGGCGGGCGCAGCCCCTAAGGACGACCAACGCCCCCGAGCTCTGTGGGGGGGCGGCCATAGGTATATATATATTTATTTGCCAATATTAAGAAGACAAATAAATAAATATATAATTATAAATTAAAATTAAAATTAAACATAAATTTAATTAATAGTTTACACATAAGAGTTTTATCAGCAACGCTGCGCTGCCTCTATCTATCTAAGGTTGCGAGGTACCCATCATCTAAGAATTGTATCTTTTGTCTATAAAAAAGATAATATTTTTCTTGTTTTTTTGTTTATATTAAAAGCGAATAACATTTAGCATTGTCTTATTTTATCCTTAATCTCTGTCTTAATATAAATACACAGTAATTATCCTTGATCTTCCCTGCATAGTATATAACGTAGAGCAAGGTCTACCCGATGTTGGTGGTAAGTATGTCCTAAGTTAGTTGGCAAATAAGCCCTTATTCAGCATAAATAGGCTGCATGCATGCACTAATAAATAATTAATAATTGTCTACAGTGTTTATAGCAAGAGCCAAGGATATTTGCTCTTGCATGCATGCAAATTGGGCTGCTGTCTTGCAAAAGTAGTTGTTGTTCTACTAAGCGGTGTTACCCCTCCTGTCTATGAGCTCCCTCCCCTAGATACTTCTTCCCCTTTGTCCTCTTTATTTATTACCCCTATTCAACTTATTTTATTCTTCTTTTCCCTATTTTTTTCCTATAAGAGCTAAGTACAGTCAGCCATTCGTTGGTCTTATTAAGGATACTCCTTAGGAACCCTATGTTTCTTCTTTGCTTGTACGGTGGTGATTCGTGTACCTTAATGTGAATAAAGTAGATAAACTACATACTAAACTATATATTTGCAACATAGTAGTAATTAATTAATAAATATTTACTAATATACAAGGGATTTCCCCTAAAATTCTGCAAGGAGCTGCGCATTCACTGGCGTGCATGAGGCACACCCTACTGCAGCAGCATGCGCAGCTAGCTGCAGCTAGCTGTCCGTGGCTAGCCATAGCTCAGCAGCGTAGAGCTATCGGGAGGGATGAAGGTTATGTGTTTCCTCGTATTTATAATAGAACAAGAGGAAGAATGACGGTATATAGTTGGGGAGCTTCCTGCATGCTGAACGCCTTGCTTGCAACGTAACTACCTACCTACCTACCTACCTACCAGCCCCGTTGCTGATTATTTATTTAAGTTGTGTATATTTTGTTTGCTTGTTCTAATAGAGGATAATAAGAGTAAATATTTCTTGCATGCAGCGTTGCAGTAATTAGACGGAGGCAGCAATGCCGTATTTATGCGGATGTTGTTGGTTATAAAAGAAAGAAAAGGTGTGCTGTACGTACACCTAAACATAATTAATTAATTAATTAATTAATTAATTAATTATATTTATATAATTAAGATTTAATTTTATGTTTAGTCATTGCCTTATGTGCTAAGCCCCGTACCTCCGTAAGCACCATACAAACAAGCCCCAAGCGCATGCGTTGCTCACAAGCAGCATTTGTTTGTCTTTTATTACCTACACATGGCTTAATTAATTCAATTTTATCTGCTGTTGTAGGGGCTTTACCCCCCATTAGGTATGGTGTATGGTGCTGCTGCTGCTGCTGCTGCTGCTGCTGCTGCGTCAGCAGCTCCTCTGCATCCATCTGTGACGCAAGACGATCTAGTGCCCCCAGCAGCTGCTGGCTGTTGCGCTGCAGCAGCAGCAGACCCATACGATAAAAGGGACCCAAATCTTCCTCATTGTTGCTGCTGCTGCTGTTGCTGTTGCTGTTGCTGTTGCTGCTGCTGCTGTTGCTGCTGCTGCTGCTGCTGCTGCTTGTAGGCAGCAATACAAGCTTAAGCCAATTAAGGACACAAGAGATTCTCTCTGATCCCTCAGCTATAGGCTCGTGTCTATTTATAAGTTGAGTTGTAATAACAAATGTTAATATATTTAAATTTATATCTAGTATATTCTCTGTACCTCCTCCTCCTGTTGCTCCTGCTGCTGCTCCTGCTGCTGCTCCTGCTGCTGCTCCTGCTGCTGCTGTTTCTCCATCTGCTGCTGGTAATGCTGCTCTCTCTTGTGATGCTTCTGCTGTTGATACTTCATCACCCCCCGCTGTCTGTCGTCCCTGCTGCTGCTGTTGCTGCTGCTGCTGCTGCTGTTGCTGCTGCTGCTGCTGCTGCTGCTGCTGCTGCAGTACCTCATGACACCATCTCTGTTTTAATAGTATAAGTACAGCAGCGCATGCAGCATCAGGTAGAGGATGTTCCTTAGGGGATAAAATACTCCTAAATAAAAATGTTTGTGCTCGCCAATTAAATACACCCGTCATCTATACACAAATAAATAAATAAATAAATAAATAAATAAATAAATAAATAAATAAATAAATAAATATACAAATAAATATACTGTATACTAACCGTCGCCTCAGCAGCAGCAGCAGGAACAGCAACAACAACAACAGCAGCAGGAACAGCAACAACAACAGCAGCAGCAGCAGCAACAGCAGCAGCAGCAACAGCAGCAGCAGCAGCAGCAGCCTTACTAGACAAATACATTTGTAGAGCAGCGAGAGGTCTCCTCCTTGAAGGAAGGTTGTGTTAGCAACATCTTCTGCTGTGCTGCTGCTGCTGTTGTTGTTGCTGCTGCTGCTGCTGCTGTTGCTGCTGCTGCTGTCTGTTAAGGAGAAGGCACTTATAAATCTCTCATCTTGCTGAGTTAATGTTACCCCTTTGCCTGCTAGCAGTATGAATGCTCTGCAGCAGCTAGTAGATCCTGCTGCCATTTGCTGCAGCAGCAGCAGCAGCAGCAGCGAGGGGTGAGCAGGGAAGCTATGGGGTGTATCGAAGAATTGCTGCTGCTGCTGTGACGCAAGAGGCAGCAAGGAGACACCGTACAGCAGCAGCTGCTCAGCCTTACGCTGCAGCAGCCACCTTGCTTCCCTCCATATGCCTGCTTCCTCTGCTGCTGCATCTAGATGTGCTTGCTGCTGTTGCTGCTGCTGCTCTTTCTGTCTAGCTGCTCCTGCACCAGCAGCAGCAGCAGCAGCAGCATCTGCATGCTGCATATAGATGCATGCAGCCTTAAGGGCCCATACAGCCCTATAAGCAGCACAAATAGGAGAAGGAATAGGGAAGGGGCCCCCTAGCAGCAAAATAAGCTGCGCATACACCAGAGAGGCGCAGCAAAGGGGCCCCACCTCCATGTCTCCTTGCTTAGGGGAGGGAGCAGCACAAACATTTAGCCGCTGCAGGGAGGAGACAATCGTCTCCTCCCCCTTCGTCATAAGGAGACAGCATTGTATGCATAAAGAATCTACTGCTGTCCATAGGAATAAGTCCTCTGCTGTCCATTGCTGCTGCTGCTGCTGCTGCTGCTGTTGCTGCTGTTGCTGCTGCTGCTGCTGGGAGGCAGAGAAGCGGAAGGGAGGGGAACGGGATAAAGGAGACAGTAAGACACGCTGTATAGCAAGAGAGAGACATCTGTTGCTCTTATAAGGAAGGGAGAGTAAGCGGAGGATCTGCTGCTGCCAGGCGGGGTCCTGCTGCAGCAGCAGCTGCTGCTGCTGCTGCTGCTGCAGCTGCAGCTGTGGAGGGGCAGCAGAGGACATATAAGGATCAGGTAAGAAAGGGACAGATAACTCTAGGGCTTTATATATAACAGACTGCAGCGCATGCAGAGCAACAAGAGGCTCATCTTGCTGCTGCTGCTGCTGCTGCTGCTGCTTATTTGTCTCCTTTTCTGTCTCCTTTTCTGTCTCCTTTTCTGTCTCCTTTCCTGTCTCCTGCTCCTCATCCATTGCTGCTGCTAATGCTCTTGCTGCATGCGCTAGCAGCAGCAGACGCAAAGGAAGAGACATATCTTCCCCTGCACCTAATACAGGAATAGATCCACGAATTAACTGCTGCTGCAGCTGCTGCTGTTGCTGCTGCTGCTGCCCCACCTGCTGTTGCTGCTGCTGCTGCTGCTGCTGCTGCTGCTGCTGCAGTTTAGTATTAATATTAAGTACACGTTGTGCTGCAGCAGGCAGCAACCTAGCAAACCCTCTTGTTGCTGCTATTGGGTTCTTAATAGGGAGACACTTATTAAGAATAAGGGAACATAATTGCGTAGTAAATCTATCTTTTTTTTTTTTTATTTTTGCTGCTGCAGCAATTAATCCTGGCAGCAGCACACATTTGAGGTGTACAGACACCTCAGGACTTGTTAATCCCTCTATTAGGCACATATACGATTCTCTTGCTGCTCCTCCTCTTACTAAGCTGCCTATACACCCCAATACAGGAAAATGCATGCACGGACCATATAATATTACTTCCCCTTCTTTTATCTCTGCATAAGCAAGAGATGTAATTGCTGCAGCAGCATCACCTCCTGCTGCTGCACATGCTGCTGCTGCTGCTGCTGTTGCAGCCTCTGCAGATGCTACTGCAGCACCATTAGCTGCTACTCCTGCTCCTGCTGCTGCTGCAGGAACTGCAGCAGCAGTAGCAGCAGCAGCAGCAGCAGGGAAGACTAATACAGGAAAAGTTATACCAACAATTGCAGGTAAGGGGAGGGGCCCCTTATTAACAAGAGAGGGACCTGCGTATACACCTGAGAGGCAGGCCCTATATTCCTTATAAAAATCAAATGCATGCTGCCTATACACCACATGGCTTGGAGGAGGGCTAGCTGCTGCTGCAGCAGCAGCAGCAGCAGCAGCAGCAGGATCAGCAGCAACACCACCACCACCACCAGCACCAGCAGGAGGTGCTGCTGCTGCTGCTGCTGCTGCATTAGCAGCAGCAGCAACAGAGAGTCTTAATCTTTTGCTGCAATTATTACCTCTAAATAAGGAAGACATAACATAAGAAAGGGAACGAAGAAGAGAAGGAAGACAGCTACCGAGTGTACGTACAGCTAATGGATCTTTTTCTTTATATATAAAATAATTAAATAAGGCACTTAGTCTTGCTGCTAGCAGCAGCACTGCAGCACAACAATACATAAATAAATATAAATATATAAATGAATAAATTAATTAATATATGTAGGTATAGGCAAAGGTATTTACCAATGCTGCTGTTGTTGCTGTTGCTGCTGCTGTGTTGTTGTTGTTGCTGCTGCTGCTGCTACTTATCCAATTACGGAGTGTATATACAGCTAAATGTTAGGGTTTATATCTTCTACTTACGTCTGTCCTCTGGTGTTTCCTCTCTTTTTCCTTTTTCCTCCGCTGCTGCTGCTGCTGCTGCAGGAGCAGCAACACAGACAAAGGCGGGATTAATCCATGCCTCTATTGCCTTAGCAGCAGCTTCGTCAAGAGACAACGCAGGTGTATCTGCAGCAGGGGGCCCCAGGGCCTCTTCTACTGCAGCAGGTATAAGGGGTTTATACAGCAGCTCCCGTGGCAGCTGCACGCGGAAGACAGGTCTTTGCTGCTGCTGCTGCTGCTTGCTATGCTGCTGCTGGGTGTGGTGGTTCTGCTGCTGTTGCTGCTGTTGCTCTCCATTCTGTTGTTGGTGCTCCTGCTGCTCCTCCATCTTAGAGCGCTGTTGCGTTTGTCTCACTGCATTAGAAAGAAATACAAAATAAATAAATAAATAAAATGTCTAAATTTAATTGTTTATTCAATTTATATAGGCTGTAAGGTGCAGTGACACCGCACACCGATTGCTGCTGCAGCACATGCAGGCCCAGCGGCAGCAGCAGCATGGGCAGTCACAACTACCAGCAGCAACTGCAGCAGCAGCAACAGAAACAGCAGCAGCAGATCCTGCAAATTATCTTCCCTTCTATTAAGAAATATTTCTCCTATGGCTTCTTAGATCTTCTATTTTCCTCCCCAAACCCTAAACCCTAAATCCTAAACCCTAAACCCTAAACCCTAAACCCTAAACCCTCGATCCGGAGGCCCCAAAGAATCGAAGGTTCATTTCTTCTCTTCCATACAAATCTCTACAGATCTAAGGCAGACGGCACTGTATATATACCCTTAAACCCTAAACCCTAAACCCTAAAGGCTAAACCCTCGGAATGACTGCCCGAGTGTCGGGGGGCCCCAAAAGGGCCCCCAAGCGGGCAGCCCATTGGGGGGCCCCCCGCGATGACGAAGGTAGTACCCAGGGGAGCAGCGATGAGGAAATAACATCAAGCAGCAGCAGCGGGGAGGAAGAAACAAAGAAGAGAGGGAGCAAAAGACTTCAGCTGGATGAGGGTTTGCTGCAGCGTGTCCGTAAAGTGCAGCAGCAGCAGCAGCAATTGCAGCAGCAGCAGCAGAAAAAGGGGCAGCGGTTGCTGCTGTTAGGAACAAAAGAAAGCAAAGATCAGCGTGAGCAGCAGAAGAAGAAGGCAGAGCAGCTGCTGCTGCAGCGCCAACTGCATGCAAAGTTAATTGGCCTCCGTGTTACCGAGAACACAGCCCTGCGCCTTGCTAACAGATTCCCTGCAGCAGATGTGCTGCAGCTGCTGCTGCAGCAGCAGGAGGAGACAGAAGCAGCAATTACTTCTGTAAGGAAGGAAGCAGCACGTACCTTCGTGCTGCTGCGTCAGCTGCAGCAGCTAATGGTACCGCAGTCCTCATTAGCTGCTGCATACACAGCAGCAGCAAAGAAAGGTAATACAACAGCAACTGTTGCAGCAGCAACAGATGCAGCAGCAGAAGGAGGCTGGCAGCACAAAAGAGATAAATATACACAGCAGCAAATACAAGGAGGGGAGACAGATGTATGGAGGCTGCTAGGTGTGGGGCCCCCTACGCAAACCCTCCGCTCTGTTTGTCTATCCAACATTGATGCTTGGCATCAGCAGATCTGTACAGGGGTAAACCCTAAACCCTAAACCCTAAACCCTAAGTCGTAAACCCTAAACCCTAGCTACTATACTCTTACTTTTTTTCGGGGAGCGAGGGCAGGGAAGAGTCACAAACCCCTTGACGTTTAGTGTTTAGGGTCTAGGGTTTAGGGTTACCTGCATGCATTTGCGCTTATTCATTTATTTATCTATTTATTTATTTATTTATTTGTTTTTTTCTTGCAGAAGGATAGCCGTTTTTCTGTTTTTAATCAGCCAGTGTCTGTACAGTTGAAGAATGCAATGGAGAGCGAAGAGGAGAAGTTGCTGCGACGGGCAATATCTATCTGTGGCTATTGCAGCAGCAGCAGCAGCAGCAGCAGCAGCAGGGAGAGTACAGCAGGAGTTAATGAACAAGGGGAAAAAGAGGGGGAAATAGGAGAAAAAGGAGAAGAAAACAATAAAAAAGAGGCAGAAATTGCAACAAAAAAAAATTCATGTTCAGTTATTGCATGCGCAGAGTTGACGAAAGCAAAGAAAGAATCACAACATGAAATATTTGATGATACTGTAGGGAATATTTTTTAATTTATTTAATTCTTTTTCCCCTTTTTTTTATATATATTTAGCATTAATAAGGACAAAGGGAAGGGTTTTATTAAGGGTTTAGGGGTATAACGCATGCTGAATAATGTTACGTTTGTTACTTTTTTTATTTATTCTCTAAGAATTATACTGTTAATATTTCTTCCTTTTGTTTATTTTATTATTTTCTCCCTGCAGGACTTTTATGTTGAGCTACTTAAGGCTTCTGTAGCAGCAGGAGAAGGACAGTGAGTAACACGCGTAGTCCTCTTGCCTCTTATTAGTAGCACCGTCAAGGAAAGAAAGACCCCAAACCCTTAATCCTTGAGGAAAGGATAAAGGGGAATTTAGAGGTTATACCTTGTTGTTTCGTGTTTAGGGTTTAGGGTTTAGGGTTTAGGGTTTGGGTGTCTGGTTTGCAGAGTTGGCTCCTCAACGCTGACGCGGGAAACAGCGTTACTAACAGCCAAAAGAAAGGCAGCAGGTTCGTTTTTCTTCCCTTCTCTTGGTCCTCCCTAGTGTTATATAGGATTAGGGTTTAGGGTTTAGGGTTTAGGATATAAAAATTAGGGACGAGGGTTTAGGGTTTTATTGTGGCGTGCGCAGCCAAGACTGTCGATCGGCGCGCCTCTAAAGGCCGCAAAATTCGTTACAAGCCAATCCCTCAGCTGGAGAGTTTTGTGGTGAGTTGTTGCTGCACAGCAGCAGAAGCAGCATTATTAATATATATAATATATATTATATATAAGTGCTGCTGTCCATCATATAACTAGAGGAGAGCACTCCTCTCTCTGCTGGTTCTTGGTTACCTTTTTCCTTCTTGTTGCTGTTGGTTCTATTGAGGGTCCTGTGCTTGTTTGTTTTGTGGGCGCCACAGTCAGCCATCCCTTGGGTACCCAACACAGATGTGTTGCCGGGAGCAGACGATCCCTTGGTAGTCGAGGGTCTAATGACCAACCTCTTCGCCGGCTCCTAACGGACGGCACCACCCACTACCGTACTTGGAGTTAACCTTCCAGCTAGCCGTTGAGCTAGCTACCTATCCCCGCCGTAACTAAATGCACCGCGACGGTTCAGCTAGCTGCAACGAAATTGTGCAGCAAGCTGAGGCGAGCTAGTGTAGCTGCTTCCAGCTACCAAGCATAGTTATTTTCAATCGCTCTTCAGCCTTTTTCTCAGCTAGCCACAATGGCAGGCCGCAGCGGACCAGCACAGCTAGCTGCAGCTACCTATCTTAGGTAGCTGGGGGCAGGTTGCGATGATTGCGCCGGATAAGGAAATCTGCCGTTGCGTATCGCACCCTACACCTGATCCAGCTAGCCGGGTACCTGGGCCATCTGTTGCTTGTTGCGCATGAGCCGCACACTGAGTAGGCTGTAGGAAATGCATGCAGCTAGCGAATTGGTAGGGCTCTCATTTGGCCTTATTTGAAGTTGTATAACCTGGCTTTTAAGCCGTGTCCTAAATCCTAGTTGTCCTCCAACGCACCCACAAAAACGAACACTAAATCAGCACGCTGGCTTTCGCCTTTCTACGTAAACTCTAGAATAAACGACTTAACCCCTATTCCTAATCGCGAGCTCTGCAGTTTAGCTCTACACCCGGCTCCACACTCTAGTCCTCCATAAATGTGCACAAACCCTCGGCGAACCCTAAGATTGCAGCATTAGCCCTAAACCATCACTATTCGTCTGCAACGTCACTGTAACTGTCAAAGTCAACATTTCAAATCGCAAATATTCACATTAAACTCTGAGCCCTCCACGTGCTCGTTGAGTTCTTACTTATAGTCTTTGCGCCAGGACAGAAAAACAAAGGAATGGCGCGTTTTTCGCGTTTCTCTTTCATTGATGTGTTAACTGGAGTTGTTTCTCTTGTTTTTATTGGAGTTACTACTTCTTCTCCAGCCAAACGCGCATATAGCCCGCGTTAGCTCTTCTGGGTAACGCTCTGTAGGCTTGCGTTGGCGATGTATTTTCCTCGTCCAGCTTCACATCATCATTTATATACTTAGCTATACACTTGTGCATTAATAATACTGAATCACGAGAGCCTCTCAGCTCTTCCGCTGCGAGCCACCTGTCTTCACGTTCTTGACAGCATCAAGGATGGTATCCTTCTGCGGCACCGACAGAAGAAATCAATCAACAAGGAATTATGGCAAGGATTAATAACAGCAGCAGGCGCAAAACTACGAACCAAAATCAAGAAGAAGAGGCGAGATGCAACAGAGGAAAGCTAAGGAAGACAGACAGGAAGGAAATCGCAATTATGCCAAAGCTACAACACTGAAGCAGGTTCCAAGAAGCCCGAATCCTTAACCCTGAACCCTACAATATAAACCCCAAACCCTAGGCGGTACGCTGTGATACGGCGTGCTTACAAGCTTCTCGAAGGCCTGGAAGGAGGCGACGAGTAGATGCGGGTCCTTAACTTTTTGTCCCTCTTCATTGAATACGACGATACTGTTGTTGTCAAGAAGAGGCTGGAGTTGTTTACCGTTGAAAAGAGAAATAATGTTGTCGGCTTCTTCTTTGGCCGAATCTCCCCTGGTGGCCAGAACCCAGTGGCTGTAGACGTCTACCTCGGCTTTGTGTGCTTTTTCCTTCTCCTGCATCAATTTTACGAAATCTTGTGGCTTCACCTCTTCTGCCGAACTGAAGCGGCTGTACATTTCCTCGAAATACTGTTCAAATACCTCTCGCTGAGGATCGTCTGTACGGAGCCGCCGCAAAAATGCCTGGGAGGCGCACTCCCCTTCAGCGCAGAACCTGACCAAGTCAACAAAACAGAAAACGGAAAAGAAGCACTAATACCTTGTCCTTCGCTGCAAAACTTGTAACAAGGGTGGCAAATGACAAAACAGTTGCAACAAGATGAACAGATGCAGTGAACAAGAAACGAATCTAGCACGAATTTCACACGAAAAGAAACCGAAGGCGAATACGCAACAGGGAGCCTGGGGACAAGAACAGGACGTGAGAACTGAAGGAGTTACAACTCACCAGTGCTCTCCTCTCTGTTCAAGGATATCAGCAAACGAGTCGAATACAGCCGCATATGCGGGATTAAATCGTTGGCCCGTCATCGTCAGGTGGTCCTGTGAGCATACAACAAAGGAAATGCCACCGCTGTGGTGTAGAGGGATCTCCGCATTGCAACTGCAGCACAACCGGCTAATGTATGAGGTAAATACACAGTGGCGCAGGCAGTTAAATCGCCAGAATGACGACGATTGGATTTCCCTCCACTTGGCCTTCCTCCCAACGCACACAGTTCCTTTCCCCCCCATCATTGCTGCAGCATGTGTACAGAACTTTACGGTAACTATCGAGGCTGCTGTGTGCAGTAGTGCCGTGCTGATCTCCGTGAGGTGCATCTACCCACCATGATGCGGTTAAGGGCGGCTTTGGGGCGAGGGGGGTCTCTGGCCTCTGGGTGTGGGAGGTAGAAGAGGGCGCTGACGTCGTCTCCTAGTGAATACCATTTGCCTTTTGCGTTGTCTATCTTCATGACAGTGATGGCTGAGCGCAGGGAGGAGCATGGTATGAATGGGTGGCACAAGAAGCTGTACGAAGCCATGAGGCGCCCAACAGCAGCCGATACATAAGCTGCTTCGTCTGTGAAGTGCTTCATGAGGTGGTTGTCCAAGTCGTGCTCCATATCCAACGGCAGCAAATCGAGAGCCTTTTCTCGGGCAAGCGACGCCTCCTGGAACGTGGAGCGCCGCCGCTGTGCCTGCGGAAGGAGATAAAGAAGACAGCACAAAAAAAACAACATGATGGGCTGGCACAGCAATAAAAACACGAGAGGTATACATCCTCGTAGGCAGTTGAACCCGCCTCAGCAGAAGCCATTCGCCCCTGTATTTATATCAGGCAATGGAAACTTTGCGAAGGAGAGGGATAAAAGAGCTGTAAAGGGAGAGCTACAGTGTAGAGTTGTACCACAGACAAGAACCTGTAGCGCTGGTCCTCAATATCCCCCAGCCACTGCCACGGCAACATCTCGGGGAAGAAACGGTAATCACCGCCAGTGCGAATTAAATAATACATCATGTGCTCAATAAAGGCCTTTCTGAACAAATAATTCAAGCAAAGAAATGAATAACGCATGAAAAGCATCCGGAGAAGGGAGGAGTTGAATCTCAACGTGAATAGCATAGCGGTAGTTGACAGAGCACAGGGTGAGGGATAACGGGGAGACAATAACCAAGGACAGAAGGGAGCAAGCCAGCAGATGCCAGCAACATGAATAATGTGCAGCAACAGCAGAGGACAGCAGAAATAAGAAAGAAGAAAACTAATGACAGCAGCAGACACCAGACGCGTCACTTGCCTGTGTATATCGTAGTACTCCCACGAAGGAAGAGTGTCCATAAAGTTGTAAAGAAGAGGGGTATCTGAACGGTCATTGAACTTGCCCATACGTTTGTGCCAATCTTTCCGCGCCTCTTCAACGACAGCCTTCAAATATACACACATACACACGGACACGCACCCATATACACACAAACCACGCTGCTGCTGCTGCTGCTTGGCTTGCTGAAGGAGAACCTGCTGCTGCCGCTCCTGTAGCAGGATATGGCCCTCGTGTTCCTGCTGCTGCAACAAGAACAGCTGCTGCTTGTGCTTACTGGGCTTTCAGGGTCATCTACTCCTGGCTGGTATTGTGAATAGAAGAAATGTTTTTCCACAAACGCCTGCCAATACAAGTCTGTATCCAACCACTGCAGCAGCAACAGCAACAGCCGCAACATCAGCAATTGGTGCAGCAAGAATACAAGCAGACAGAAAAAGAGCAACAAGAAAACCACCAGAAAAAAAAGTCAGGCTAGGAAACAAACAAAGAGATTCACAACCGCAACCCAGAAAAGAAGAAAAGCATCAAACAAGGAATATAGGGGAAAAGAAACCCTAATGGCAAAAGAAACAAGAAAGGAAACGAACAGAGGCGCGAGCATCAAGCCCTCTTAAGACCGAGACGAACCTCATTTGTATTAAGGGCAGAAAGAGGTGGATTATGATAAGAAATCCAAAGAGCTGCTGCTCCTTTATTGATGATTTCTTCCGATTTTTTGACGGATTCTACACAACTAGCAATTGCACTATCCAATAAACTCCAACTTAATTCACTTGATTCTTTGCTTGCAATTTTCTTCTTCTTTTCTTCCAATGCACTCGAAGACAATAAACGCCCAAACAGACGCTCCTGTTGCTCGTAGTGGGCGCGCAGGCTGATTCACACATATACATACGCAAGCCCTAAACCCTAAACCCTAATACACCAAGAGAGTCCTAAACCCTAGACACCGGTGGATTCACGCTAAGACAAGTCTGCTAACCCTATAACGCAAAACAATCCGCTGCAACGCTCGTGTTCGCCCTGCAGTAGAAACCGTAAACCGTCAACCCCAAACCCTTGGAATACTGACACTAAAACACTAAACCCTTAACACAATTCATGCTGACAAGACCTAATTCCCTCTAAACCCTAGACACTAAACCATCAACGCCAGACACCACAAGAACAACCCTGAGCCCCGGATGCGGTGCTGACCATTTTACGAGATCTTTGTGTGCAATTTCTTTTTCCCAGTAGGCCCAGTCTATGGTCTTCCTCTTTTGTTTATCTTCTTCTACACGTTTGCATGTATTGTTAATTTGTTGATCTGTTTGTTTTATTACCCCCCATGCAGCCTGATTCGATGCATCAACGAATTGACCCAATCTACTCCAACTCGAAAATCTTCGAGAAAACGACTGCAGAACTCCCCCACACGGCCTGCATGCACACACCCAAGGGTTGCAGGGGAGGTGTTAGTTAGGGTTTCCACTGCCAAGTTGTTCAACCGTAAGGGGAGCAAGCAGCCGAGCCTCATATATCCCCGCAGCAATAGAGGCAAAAAGCAGACGATGCAGCTGCTGCTCCCCACTCGTGTGCCTAAAGACTACTGCTGTCGCAGCAACTGCTGCATCAGCAACAGCCGCCGTCACTGCTGCTCCTCCTGCTGCTGGTACCGTTGCTCTGCATGACATGACAAAGTTGCTGTGTGTGCTGCTGACCTTCCGATGGGATTCATGTTGGCGGGTCAAGGCGATCAGAAGAAGAAGGAAAGCAGCAGACGCTCGACACCGTCAGAATAAACCTTCAACCTTACATAGGCTCCTGGCCCTGTAGACCAGTGCCTCCTAGTGAATGGAGGGCAGCAGCTGCTGCTGATGCTCTCTAGACAAACGCCTTTTGTCTCAGAAATCACAATTATAATAGCCTATAAATAAACACTCACGCTTAAAGCCTAGGAATAGGGGCCCTGCATGCGTGGCCCTAGAAGAAGACAGAAGGGGGGTAGCGGTGGGCCCTCCAGTGTTACCGCGAATCGCCTAGGGAACCAGAACCAAACATATACAATAATTTTACATTTAATATATAATAAATTAAGTAATAAATATGCCACAAGAAGTGGGAGACATGGGATTTTGATTTATCTAAACCTCTCCACGGAAGTAGTGCGTAGGCTGGCTTAACTGCAGCTAGCAGCACTAGACATTCAACGCTGTAGTGATGCAGACTCATTTGCCAACATGTTTTGTGTACTTTTACTTGCGTTCTGGGTGGACACCGAGTACCGGTCAAGTGTTTAACCACTAAATCCAGCGTTGCTGCATTCACCAGAGGGGAACTTTGGATATGGCTGAATGTGGGGTTGACTCGAAGAAGGGGTTGAAGCTAAGGGTGCTGCATTTCATAGAAGGGTTCCTCCTTGCCGCCACAGCCCCAGGCCTTTGTGCTGGTATGAACGAGACGTGTGAAGCCTGGAAAAAGGGCAGCCTGCTACCGCCCGCGACTCTGCTGCTGCTCAGTACAGTCTTCCGCTAATACTGATGAGATTCGTTAACCGCAGGCTTGCCAAGCGTCAGCAGGGCGGCAAGCTAACAACATGAGGAGGAAAGAACGCAGATCACACAAGAAATATAATTGGCCCCAGCCTCAGCGAAGCGGCATCTAAATAGGTCGTTCGCCACCTATCCGCCGCGCACTCGCTCGTCCAACGGTGTAGCCGTGGGAGGTCGAACCAGGTTTCTGCTACCAGTTTTGCCAGTCGCGGGAGTGCGCATGCTCTAGAGATTCTGCGTTAAGGGGCTTTTTATGCAATTGTGTTTTCTTCCTGAGCTACAGAGCACCGTTTGAGTCCTGTATTTTAGCATTGCGTACGGATCTGTGTAGCTGATTGCAAAGCATTTCAGATCCTACCTTCGATGTCTTACACGGTGAATCTGGAACACCAAACGACACGTGTGTGTGGTGGAGTTCCAAGACTGAACTGCACAGAGAAGCTCATTAGTATCTAAGTTTGAGAAGCTACAGCTTCAGGTTTGCCAGGGCCTGTGTGGCAACGTGGCCGAGTGGTTAAGGCGGTGCCCTGCTAAGGCATTGGGTTCTGCCCGCGTAGGTTCGAATCCTGCCGTTGTCGTTTTCCTCTATTTACATCCTGCCGTTGTCGTTTCCTTGCTAAATCTTAATTGCAGCGCATGCCGGAAACGTTTCGTACTCCGACACACCAGTGACACGATCACCACAGTGTGCTTCCTCCACTAATAAAGGGAGTGACATCTCAAACCAACACTGTTCAATCGAGTATCATTTTGAAGACGCATCTGAATAACCAGAATTGACAGGAACTACACCACCGCGCTAGTGTCTCAGCTCCCATTATATCGCGACGGTCAGCACAGGCGGAGGCAGTCAGACCAGCAAGATGAGGGAGAGCGCATCTACTGCACTTGCTACAGGACTGGTGGCCTATACTTGTGGGGATCAGCGGCTGCCCCCCGGCAACGTGGCCGAGTGGTTAAGGCGGTGCCCTGCTAAGGCATTGGGTTCTGCCCGCGTAGGTTCGAATCCTGCCGTTGTCGTTTTCTTACTGAGTCTTAATTGCAGCGCATGCCGGAAACGTTTCGTACTCCGACACACAAGGGACACGGTCACCGCAGTGTGGTTCTTCCACTAATAAAGGGAGTGGCATCCCAAACCAACACTGTTCAATCGAGTATCATTTTGAAGACGAATATTAATAACCAGCATGGAGAGAAACTGCCCCACCGTTCTAGTGTCTCAGCACCCATTATATCGGGGAGGCGACCTCAGGCAAAGGCGGTCAGACCAGCAAGACGAGGAAGAGCCCTTGTACTGCGCTTGTTACAGAACTGATGGCGTATATTGGGGACAATCAGCCGCTGGCCCCCGGCAATGTGGCCGAGTGGTTAAGGCGGTGCCCTGCTAAGGCATTGGGTTCTGCCCGCGTAGGTTCGAATCCTGCCGTTGTCGTTTCTCCTATTTACATGTGCCTATCATCGAGGTGTTCCTAAGTTTTACTTGCAGCGCATGCCGAAAGCCGTTCATACTCCAACGGACCTCTTGCGCAGTCCCCACAGTGTGTTTCCTCCACTAATAAAGCGAATGACAACCCACACCAGCATTATTCAATCGAGTATCATTTTGAAGACGAATATTAATAACCAGCATGGACAGGAACTACTCCACCGCGCTAGGGTCTCAGTACCTGTTACATCGGGACGGACAGCAAAGGCGGAGGCTGTCCGACAAGCAAGATGAAGAAGAGCACTTCTACTGCACTTGCTACAGCACTGACGGCCTATATATTTGGTGGGTCACCTGCCGCCCCCCGGCAACGTGGCCGAGTGGTTAAGGCGGTGCCCTGCTAAGGCATTGGGTTCTGCCCGCGTAGGTTCGAATCCTGCCGTTGTCGTTTTCTTCTATTTTCATTTGCCTGTCATCTAGGTGTCCGTAAGTATTAATTGCAGCACCGGCCAAAAACCGTTCATACTCAAACGGACGACTTGCACGTTCCCCACAATGTGTTTCCTCCTCGAGTAATGGAGTGGAAAGCGAAACTAACTCTAACACTCTTCAGTCGGTCATCATTTTGAAGCCGCATCTGAATCACCAGCATGGATAGGAACTACTCCACTGTGCCCGCGTCTCAGCAGCCATCATATCGGGACGGTCAGCACAGGCGGAGACAGTCAGACCAGCATGAGAAGCAAGAGCGCATCTACTGCACTTGCTATTGGACTGGTGGCCTATACGTGTGGGGATCAGCGGCTGCCCCCCGGCAACGTGGCCGAGTGGTTAAGGCGGTGCCCTGCTAAGGCATTGGGTTCTGCCCGCGTAGGTTCGAATCCTGCCGTTGTCGTTTTCTTCCATTCACATGTGTCTGTCATCTACCTGCTCCTAAATCTTAATTGGAGCCCATGCCGGGAACCGTTCGTTCTCCGACAGCATTTGCATGGTCGTGCTGCATCCACTAGTTAAGAGAATGGTAAGGGGAACTAAGTCTAACACTCTTCAATCAGGCATCATTTTCAAGACGAATGTGAATCACCAGCATGGAGAGGAACTACGCCACTGTGCCCGCGTCTTAGCAGCCATCATATTGGGACGGTCAGCGCAGGCGGAGGCACTCTTAATGTACTGCTTGTTTTGTGAAGGATCTTTCGGCTGACTGCTATGCGTATTCCTCATGTGTTTCCATGTTTTGAGGCGAACATCAGTTGGTTACCTCCCGTGCAGGAAGGCCTATTGTGGTCAGTCCAGGGAAAAAAGGCAGAATATATGGCAAAAATTTGAATTGGAATATCTAGAGTATCTTCGACATATTTCACGTCGAACTCCTACGCATCAGTGTGTAATGATATTTTTTGAAAAGGCAGAAGCAGCTTACCTTCCATCCAGTGCTTAGGCGTTCTGTCTGCTCAGCGATCGGGTCTGGCTATAGAGGAGGCGACCTGAGATATGTTTTCGACAAGCGTGCTGCATCTGGGTCTACTAGACAACCCGGCATGTAAACAAGATAACATTCGCTCTACTCCATTCACGAACACTGTAGCAGCTCAACTTGCCACTTGGTGGGTAAGCAGCCCGTGAGTAAAAACACATGTATGAAGTTCGCATAGCCAATGCTGCATTTGTCTTGCCCCTCTCCAACAAGCGGAACACCTCCTTGTGTGCCTGACCGGTCGACAAGGCGAGTTTGAAGATGACCACTGATGTGGAGGAAATGCTAACTTGTGTGTAGGATTGATGGACTACAGTTGGAGGGTCAGCGACACCCCCCCGGCAACGTGGCCGAGTGGTTAAGGCGGTGCCCTGCTAAGGCATTGGGTTCTGCCCGCGTAGGTTGGAATCCTGCCGTTGTCGTTTTGTTCTACCTAGATTCAATACGGGCTTGGAACCGCCAGACTGCATGCATCTTCTCTACAGCATACATGAGCTGCGTTGGAGTCTTGCCTCGCTCTTTTCTTCGTTGCATGCTCGCTTTCCCCCTCTCCCGGTGTAGGATACAGTTGATGTAGGGAGAGATGCTAGGTCCACTAGAGCAATGCGTCCCGGCATATAAACAGCAACAGATTCTTGTTGTGACTGCATGCAACCCCTCTATTGTGTCACATCTACAGCATGCTGAGGTATTATGCCGTGGTGAATGTTCTGAGTGTCTAACAGAGAATTCCCATCTTATCATGGCAAGATCCATCTTTTGCATCAATTGAGCACTGTAAGCTAATAAAGTAGCTAATAATAATTACCCCTGTGTACTGTATAGGCAGGTAACCTCAGAAAAATCTATAAAATGAATAGCCATGAGCATTACAGCTCTTCGCCGTATCACGAGACTCCTAATATCCTTATTATCTAGTGTTATATAACGAGGGCAAGAATAAATCAAGGCGGATCTGCAGGAGGGGTTGTCACCTTTTCTTGGCTCATTGCCCTACTGCTAGCTACGCGGTAACCTGGAGGTTCCCCTTATCGCCTTCTGTGTTCCTTACGTTTGTTTGTTCTTTGGTTGCTTAGCTGAGTGGCGTTGTTCCTTTGAGGGTAATACCTTGAATACTGCCAGGTAATTAACTAAACCAACACATTAAGGACCTTCTAATAGGCCATAGCTAAGGAGGCCCTGTAGGTCTGTTGTAGGAAGGTTGACTAGCTATAGAGCCCTCAGCTAGCTAGCGACCTCCAGCTGAGCAAATGCGTATACAGCAAGACTAACCTTGGTTCAAACTGCTGCATATATTCATGCATTCATGCATTGCATGCATGCATGCGGTGCGACGCTAGGCAATATGAATGTATAATGTTGCAACAGCCCCATATCTTGGGGTGTATAGGCAGGTGTCGCTCGGCAACGTGGCCGAGTGGTTAAGGCGGTGCCCTGCTAAGGCATTGGGTTCTGCCCGCGTAGGTTCGAATCCTGCCGTTGTCGTTTATTTTATTTTTAATTAAATAAATATCTTAAGGAAAAAAGAATAATAGTACATGTATTCCTTAAGAGGAATTAAACCCCTGAGGCTGCTGCTGCTGCACCCTCACTGGCAGCTCCTTCCTATCTGCACAGGAAGCAATAAATTGCTCCTAATTCAACTATCTACTCAATGAGTGCATGCATGCATGCACCCGTGACTGCATGCATTTGTGCCTACATGCATGCATGCATGCATGCATGCATGCATGCAGCAGCAACGGTAAAACGCAAGCAAGAAATGCGGAAGAAAAAGCTTGGCCAGTGGCTCCCGTAAAGGAGAAGAGTTTATAAATTAAACGATGGGTGCATGCAACAACAATCCATGCATGCAAAAATAGTGCATGCATGCAAAAATAGTGCATGCATGCAACAACAGTGTGTGCATGCAGCAACAGTGCATGCATGCAACAATAGTGCATGCATGCGACAACAATGCATGCATGAAAAAATGCATGCATGCAGAAAAAAATTAAGTTTGTGCTTCTAGGATCGGCAATTGCCCATCCGTGTACAGCTGCTGTTGCTGCTGCTGTTGCTAGTGCTGCTGCTGCTACGTTTGTTGTTGTTGTTGCTGCTGCTGCTGCAGTATCTGCTGCAGCTCCTGTGCATAGGAATGAAGCCAAAGCCGTTACCCCCAAACCCTAAATTAGGGTTTGACGACGCCAACTTTTGCTGCTCGGAGAATTCTATCTTTTATTCTGTACCCTCTCTGTACTACCTGTGCAACCTTTCCTTTCTTCTGCAACAAACACAAACCCTAAACCCTAAACCCTAAACCCTAAACCCTTAACCAAGATCTGATTTGGTAGAACCGCCGAACCCTTTTTAACACTGACATTTGCCTTGAGGGTTTAGGGTTTCATGCAGTGTTTATGATCGAGTCTAGGGTCTAGGGTTACTAGTACGGTGCCTAGGGTTTAGGGTTTAGGGTTTAGGGTTTGCGTACATCGCTGGGTCCGTCCATCTCAAAGAGGGCCTCATGAAGAGCTGGATCGAATTTTTCGCCCATCTGCAAACCCCACAACGTAAACCCTAAACCCTAAACCCTAAACCCTAGCTCCAACCTCCAATCCCGTGTGCATGTGGACAAACACTCAATTTATGCAAACAACATCTGTAAACCCTAAACCCTAAACCCTAATTGTCCTCCGAAAAGAGCGCATATGGAGACGCCGGCAAACCCTAAACCCTAAACCCTAAACCCTAAACCCTAGACTTACAGGATCATATTGTTCAACCCCGAATCTTTCTAGGGTTTTATGGAAGAGATTATCCGTCAAAGAAATACCATCAACAAATTGCTTTAGCTGATCCAAACCCTGCTGCTGCGGTTGCTGCTGCTGCTGCTGCTGCTGCTGCTGCTGCTTCTCTAGCTGCTGCTGCAGCTGCTGTCTTGCATGCGTTAGCGAATCACCAACATCTAACAACGCCTTCGCAAAACCCGAGATGGCGTAATCCCGAGCCGAAGCAACCTGAACACCCAAACCCTAAACCCTAAACCCTAAACCCTACTTCAGGCGGGTTTCACGCCCCTCTCCTGAATTGTTTATGACTCTCCTCTCCCCTCCATAAACAAATTAAAGTGTTTATTACTTATACACCTAGTGTTTATAACCCTTATTCCCTTCCTCGATCTAGGGTTTAGGGTTTGCGCATTTGCGCATATAAATTAGTGTTTAGGGTTTAGGGTTTAGGGTTTATAGGTACCTCCTTAGAGTATCGAACCCTTGCATTTTCTTGTTCAGCTAAACACCGCAATAATTTATCTTTTAATTCTGCATTACTTTCCTCTAAACCCTTTGCTACCTCACGAGCAGCAGCAAGTTGTGCTCGCAGCTGTACGTACACCCCAACACCACAAACCCTAAACCCTAAACCCTAAACCCTAAACCCTCAAAAAAAGGTGAAAATCAAAGAATTCGACCCGTGCTCAACGCCCCCACACAACTTCAAACCCTAAACCCTAAACCCTAAACCCTAATATCTACTTGTTCAGGGTCTTCTATCTCATCATCTTCTTCGCTGTTTATTTCTTCTTGCAAGTCTCGATCCTTTCTGTCTCCTGTAGGAACACCGCTGCCTTCTGTTGCTGTTTCTCCTGCTGCATCAGGGGAGCTGCTGCTGCTGCTGCTGTTCATTGCAGCAGAGGTGCTGCTGCTGCTGCTGCTGAGGAAACGATACCCTGATGGAGCAGCAGCAGCTGCTGCTGCTGCTTCTGCTGCAGTAGGGAACCGCATATTAACCCCCACGAGACCCCGCAAGGAAGAAGAACTAAAAGAAGAAGACACCGCAGATCTAGGGTTTAGGGTTTGAGGGTTTAGGGTTTTGCGATTTATAGGGAAGGCAACCCCCCCTGCAAAAGGGCTGTTAGTTTTATTACAGCAGTTACTGCTGCTGTTGCTGCTGCTGCTGCATCCGCTGCGGAGGGGACCCCTGTGCCCAACTCGAGCAGCCACCGCGCGAGGGGCCCCCCTCAAACGCGTAGCCATCCGATAGAGATGCATATTTATAAGATATATTGGGGTGTACGTACACCTCAATAAGGCGGTGAGGGTCGATACAAAATCGAGTGGGGAGGTGGAAGGCGCTATTCTATTGGTTCTATGGATGTTAATTATTTATTTTTCTTCTTTTTTCCTTATTTAATGTCTATAAAAGCATTTAATCACAAAGAATCACCACAGAATCCAACGAGGAATGAGCTGTGTATACACCCGAACGGGGCTGCAGCTGCAGCAGCGCTTAATGGAAGGAGGGAAGCGCGAAGACGTAGTCCCGAAGGAAAGAAAATATCCGTATAAATATATTTAAATTATATTTATTTAATTAAATAAACAGAAAGTGTTTAAGGAATTTATTTATTCACATTTTCTAGTGTATAATGATGTGTACATACACCTGAATTCCTTGCGGCCCGATACACGCGAGCACCGCCGCCGCCAAGAAGAAGAATAAATCATTAAATTTTATATCTTATTTTCTTTTATTATCATCTAATTTTATTTTTTTCCTCTTTTTACTATTTAGTTTAATTTGCTCCATCTAAGCAAATATTAAATATATATTAGCTCCTTTATGTCTATTACACGTAACCCCCTCCTTGTAGTACACAGGCACACTATACAACAATGCACTTAACGTAATTGTCGGGTGTATAGGTATTCCTGCAACACTATCTAATTGAATACCCATTATACTGGTGCCTAGCCACCTATCCATCCTCTCTTCGTTACCTCAACCTCCACAAACCCTAATACATTCAGCCTCCCGAGTTCAGCCTCCCTTATAGGCTGCCTCCCAAGCCACCGTCAGCAGGAGGGAGGAGGCAGTAGAATACTATAAGCCACTCATAGACAAGTCCGTCAACTAGCCTCCTACAAGTGACTAAGCAGAGGGCCCCTCTCTCCCCTCGCCCCCCCCCACCCCCCCCCAGAGGACGA
>NW_013566505.1:25000-27351 GCF_000499605.1 Eimeria maxima | reverse complement strand
ATATATATGCATGCGCATGCAGAAATTTCGTGGTACAGATATGCATACAGCACTAAAAGAATTAAGAAAAGAATCAACAAAAAAGCCCCAAGGAATAAATTGGTGTTTAATACCACCAACAACGCATGCAGGAAATATACAAGAAGAAGAAATAAATAATAATAATAATAATAATAATAATAATAATAATATAAATAATAATAATAAATATAATAATAATAATAATAATAAACAACAACAAGGAGGAGGAGGAGGAGGAAGAAGAGATAATCCTTTACGTTTCCATCTATTAGTATTACCCCCTATAAATAATAATATAAATAATAATAATAATAATATAAATAATAATAATAATAATATAAATAATAATAATAATAATAATAATAATTATATATATTTATTAGATAGTTTATATGTAGATAAGGGAGGGTTTTCTTTATGGGGACACAAAGAGAATTCATTAAGACATCTTATTTCTTGGTGGAAAGAAACTGGATATTGGAATGTAAACCCTAAACCCTAAACCCTAAACCCTCATAAACCCTCATAAACCCTTATATACCCTTATATACCCCTATAAACCCTTATTAACCCTTATTAACCCTTATTAACAATTATTAACAATTATTAACCCTTATTAACCCTCATAAACCCTCATAAACCCTCGTAAACCCTAATTTACTCCTATAAACCCTAATTTAATCTTATTAACCCTTATTAACCCTTTATATACCATTTATAATTATAAATAAATAAATAAATTATTTATTTATTGTTGTTGGTGGTGCAGAGGAAACAATTAATAGCTGAGTATGCAAGAGAGAAGCAGCAAATGATGGCAGAGGCTGCTGCTCGTCGTCGTGAGAGGGAGTTGCTAGAGCAGCAGCAGCAGCAGCAGCAATTGCTGCTGCAGCAGCAACAACAATATTATATAGATACAGCTATACAACCAAGAAGAGATCATTATACACGTGAATATATAGAGAGAGCAGCAAGAGCTGCCTATACACCTAAAATTGGTGGAGAATTCAGGCAGAGACAGTCTCCTTATAATTATTCACAGCAGCAGCAGCAGCAGCAGCAGCAGCAGCAGCAGCATATGCTGCAGCACCAGCAGCAACAGTACCAATATATGGGGGGTATAGAAGACACAGGAGACAGTAGACATTGGCAACAATATAGAGACAGAGGAGGAGACAGGGGAGGAGACAGGGGAGGAGGCAGAGGAGACTGGGGAGGAGACAGGGGAGGAGACAGAGGAGGAGACTGGGGAGGAGACAGGGGAGGAGACAGGGGAGGAGACAGGGGAAGGAGATGGGAGTATAATAGACAATATGATTATAATTATAGAGGAGGAAATTATAGACAAAATAGAGAAAGAGATGATTATAGATATTATTAAACCCTAAACCCTAAACCCTAAACCCTAAACCCTAATTAAACCCTAATTAATATACACCGCATCGATATATATATATATATTATTATTATGTTTTACTAACAAACCCTAAACCGCTAATTTGCTGTCTATAGGCAGCACAACTTTATTGTACTTTTGTTGTCTTTTATTTATCCTTGTGGATCTACCTACTAGGGTTTAGGGTTTAGGGTTTAGGGTTTAGACATTGTAAGTTACAAACAGTTGGTTTAGGGTTTAGGGTTTACTCGGTTTTATTTGTAATACAACAACATCTGTCACAGTTATATCAGATGTCTAGGGTTTAGGGTTTAGGGTTTAGGGTTTAGGGTTTAGGGTTTGGGGTTTAGGGTTTAGCTGGGCTTCCAGCTCGCGCTCAGCCTTCTCCAGCTCTGCTGCTGCTTGTCGCTGTTCTTCCTCAAACTGTTTTTTATCTTTTAATTCCTACAGCATTTAGGGTTTAGGGTTTAGAGGGTTTAGGGTTTAGGGTTTAGGGTTTAGAGGGTTTAGGGTTTAGGGTTTAGTACCTGCATGGCCATGGGGCTAAGACGCTCCTCTCCTTTTATTGGTGTATTGGGCACAGGGCCATTGGGCCTGAAAAAAAGAAACTAGGGTTTAGGGTTTAGGGTTTGGGGTTTAGGGTTTAGGGTTTAGGACGGACACTAGGACATGGTGCTTTGCCCATTCGAAGTCTTCTCTTGCCCTGACGTAGGATGTAGGGTTTAGGGTTTAGGGTTTAGGGTTTAGGGTTTACTCTTCTTCCTCTTCTGCTAGGTCTGCTTCTGTAAAGATTTTTTTTTCCTATAAGAAATAAATATATTTATTTATATATTTATTTATTTATTTATATTTATACTTATATTTATTTATTTATTTATATTTATTTATATTTATTTATATTTATTTATATTTATTTATATTTATTTTCTTGCCT
>NW_013566505.1:15000-20000 GCF_000499605.1 Eimeria maxima | reverse complement strand
CTGCTGCTGCTGCTGCTGCAGACCCGTCGTATAGAAGCAGCAGCAACAAGAAAAAAATTAGAGGAAGCAGGGAAGAAGCAAAAAGAAAATGATGAGAAAGTTGAAGAATTAAAATCATCACTACAAAAAGTCCATAAACCCTAAACCCTAAACCCTAAACCCTAAACCCTAAAAATGTTGTAAAAAGGGGGATACATACACACAGCCACATTCTGTTGCTGCAGTAGTTACATCAGGGTTCAAGGGTATTAGGGTTTAGGACTAGGGTTTAGGGTTTAGGGTTTAGGGTTTGTGTGCAGATGGAGGCAGAAGCAGGGACACAGGCAGAGGAACTAAAATCCGTCGAATCCGCACGAGCTAAAGTATAACTCCTAAACCCTAAACCCTAAACCCTAAACCCTAATTATTCAGTGCTAAACCCTAAACCCTAACCGTTAAGCAATGAACCCTAAACCGTATCTGATGAGCTCCAAACCCTAAAGCCCAACCCCTCAGCCCTAAACCCTATCTGTATACCCCTAAACCCTAGCCAGTACGCGCTGCCTAAACCCTAAACCCTAAACCCTTATTAATTTGGCTGTATAGGCGGAGAGAGAGTTACAGAAATTGGTGGTAAAAGATGAAGAATTAAGGGCAGAGGTAGGAGGGGAGGTGTCGCGTCTGCAGAAGAAGGAGCAGCAAGTGCAGCAATTAGAGGAGAAGCAGCAGCAGCAGCAGCAGCAACTGCAGCAACTTGAGCAACAAATGCAACAAAGAGATGCAGCAGAAGAAGCAAAACAAATACAAAAAGCAGAAGAAGATGTTGAGCAAGCAAAAGAAGCTGTTGAACAATATCAACAATCCATCAAAGGTTAGGGTTTAGGGTTTAGGGTTTAGGGTTTAGGGTTTAGGGTTTCGATTTTAGGGTTTAGGGTTTTCATGTATTTACGAGGTAATAGTTAATATTTTGGCTCATTCACCAGCACCTTACTGAGTCTAGGGTTTAGGGTTTAGGGTTTAGGGTTTAGGGTTTAGGTATGTGTGTATATGTATAATATATATGTACAGGAGAGATACAGGAGTTATCTAGTGCGCATGCAGAAGCAGAGAAGGTGCTGCTGCAGCAGCAGCAGCAGCTGGATAGACACCTAACAGCAGCAGCAAAAACAACATCGGCATTAGAGATACTAGAGCGTAAAAGGAGACAAATAAAAGAGAGACAGCAGCAAGCAGAGGAGGAATTAAAAAAATGCAAAGATTTAGATATATCTAATGCTGCTGCACTGCAGCAGCAGCAGCAGCAAGCTGCAGCAGCAGCAGCAGATCTTGCTACACTCCAGCAACAAAAAAAAGATGTTGAACATGCACTCGCACAATTTGAACAACAACTCTTCACCTCTAAGGGACTTCTTAAAGGAGTAAGGGTTTAGGGTTTAGGGTTTAGGGTTTAGGGTTTAGGGTTTAGGAAGTGTTTGCAGGTGTCTCTACTATTTATCTTTTGTCTCCTTTTATTTTCTTTTTCTTTCCTTTACTGCCATAACTCTCTCCTTTGCTGCTGCTTATATCTCCTGCTGCCGCTGCTGTTTGTGCTGCTGCTGCTGCTGCTGCTGCTGCTGCTGCATGCAGACAGAGATGGAGAGACAGGAGAAGCGCTGCACAAATCGTTTAGTGTCTCTTATTGAGGAACAAAAAAGAGAAGGAAAATTAAAGGGTCTCTTTGATCGTTTAGGACAATTAGGCTGTATAGATAAAAAGGTCAGCTAAACCCTAAACCCTAAACCCTAATAAAACCCTAAACCCTAAACCCTAATTAAACCCTTATTAAATAAACCCTAATTATTAAACCCTTAGCCAACAGACAAATAAACACTACTAAAGGTATTGTTGCCTCCTTGGATGTTCCCTGTGAACTTGTATAGAAAAATCTCATTTCAAAATTTAGGGTTTAGGGTTTAGGGTTTAGGGTTTAGGGTTTGTGTATGTGTACAGTATGAAAAGGCTTTCTTAGCTGCTTCTGGTGGTTTTAGTGCTTTCTTTGTTGTTGAGGATCCAACAGATGCAACAGAATTATTTACTTTATTAAGAACTCATGATTTAGGAAGATGTAATGTATTAGCTCTTCGTGTCCTTGTAAACCCTAAACCCTAAACCCTAAACCCTAAACCCTAAAAGCCTTAAATTATCTATAAAAACCTTCCTATCCCAGTCTATCTTTCCTTAACCTAAAATAAACCCTAAATATAAACCCTAATATATATTTATCTCTTAAACCCTAGCTAAACCCTAGAAGCCAAACCCTCGAAACCCCAATAAGTAAAATAAATATAACGATTAGGGTTTAGGGTTTAGGGTTTATATATTTTTGTATATTTTTGTATAGGAGAAGGATTTACGTAATCGTATGGAGGAGGCAGATGCAGAAGCAATGAGGTGTACATACACCTCAGCCCCAAGATTAATTGATTTAATTTCCTTCTCTTTTCCTCGCATGCGTATTGCTTTCTTTAAGGCTGTTGGATCTACAAGAGTAGCAAAAGATATAGAGGAAGCTTCTTTTCTTGCATATAATAAAAAACAAAGAGGTTAGGGTTTAGGGTTTAGGGTTTAGGGTTTAGGGTTTAGGGTTAATTGGGGAGGGAGTTCAATTCCGATTTTTTGGGGAATTTTTGACAGGGTAAAAGTTTGCATTTCTTGTATCTAGGGTTTAGGGTTTAGGGTTTAGGGTTTAGGGTTTAGGGTTTAGGGTTTTTGTTACAGTGGTAACCCTTGATGGGGGTTTAATAGAAGTTGATGGACGAATGGTTGGCGGGGGTTTAGGAGGAGGGAACTGCAGCATAAGAACGGAGGGTTTTGCTGCAGCAGGAGTAGGAGCAAAGACAGAGGCAGAGTATCAGCAGCAGCAGCAGCAGCAGCAGCAGCAAGTGCAACAATTGCAGCAAACCATTAAACAATTACAAAATAATATTGCTGAACATAAAAAAAGACGAGTAAGTGTTCAGATACATCTGAATAATTTACTCTTTAGGGTTTAGGGTTTAGGGTTTAGGGTTTAGGGTTTGGAGGTATTATTTTTTTGGTGCTGCAGGAAGAAATGATTGCTAATGAGAGACACCTCGAGAGACAAAAGGCAGAAGCAGAATCTGCTGTTGAATTGTTGCAGCAAGATATTGCTGCAGCTAAGCTACAGGTTAGGGTTTAGGGTTTAGGGTTTAGGGTTTGGGGTACAGCGGTGGCAGGTAGCAGTGGCCAGTCACTTGGGTTAGGGTTCGGTTTTAAGTCGTTTTTTGTCTATTGTTAGGTTTTTTCTGTTTATGATTTAGGGTTTAGGGTTTGGTGGCTAGGGTTTAGGGTTTAGGGTTTAGGGTTTAGGGTTTAGGGTTTGTGTACAGAAGAGGGAGTTGGAGATGCGTGTAAAGAGAACAAAGGCAGAAGATTTAACTGCTGAGGAAAAGGAAAGACTATCTAAGTTACAGGCAGAGGTAAGTATCTAGGGTTTAGGGTTTAGGGTTTAGGGTTTATTTAGGGTTTAGGGTTTAGGGCTTAGGGTTTTGGTTGGTGCTGTGTGGGGTGTACAGGTATCGTCTATGAGTGCTGCTCAGGTGTCTATACACTCCAAGGTGCAGAAGCAAGAGCAGCAAGTGCAGCAGCTAATGCAGCAACTACAGAATGCAGGAGGAGAAGAAATGAAGAAAAGAAGAGCACAACTTCTTAAGGCAGAAAGAGGTAAATTAGGGTTTAGGGTTTAGGGTTTAGGGTTTGATGCAGCCCCATGTATTATTAAATTATGATGAATCTCTTTTGTCCCCCGCATGTAACATAAGCAAGTTACCTTTAAAGCCCCAATTATGCATGCATGCATGCATGCATATATGCATGCATGCATGCGTATATGCTTGCACCCTAAACCCTAAACCCTTGCACGCATGCATGCATGCATGCATGTATGCATGCATGCATGTATATTTACTGCAGCATTAAGTATATTAAAAGAAAAAGGAATAAAACAACAGAATGAATTAGCAACAAAGAAGGCAGAAATACAAAGAATAAATAAAGATCTAATTAGACTACAAAGAGAAATTAAATCCCATCAGGTATAAACCCTAAACCCTAAACCCTAAACCCTAAACCCTAAAACGTAAAATTAAACAATAAATACTAATCATTTACCCTAAACTATAAACACTAATAAAATATAATACATAAACTCTACCGATAAAACTATAAACCCTAAACCCTAGCTCTAAACCCTAAACCCTAGGTCTAAACCCTAAACCCTAAACCCTAAATTCTGTTATATGTACAGGAAAGATCAGAAGAATTAAAACAGCAGCTCGGGGGTTTAGAGCAAGAAGCAACAAAAACCCTAAAAGAATTAGAGGATACAACACAGAAGAAGCAGGAGCTGCAGCAGCAACTGCAGCAACTGCAGCAACAGCAGCAGCAAACAGAAAAAGCCCTCAAAGAAACAAGTCTTGCATCCGTAAGGCATTCCTTATCTCCTTCTAGGGTTTAGGGTTTAGGGTTTAGAGGGATTCATTGGGCGCACACTCCCTGTTGCTGCTGCAGTTGCTGCTGCTGCTGCTGCTGCAGTTGCTGCTGCTGCTGTATTTATATGAATGTTTGTGCATGCAGTTGGATACCCAACACTTATATGATTCATTAAAGCAGCAGCTGCAGCAGCAAGAGCAGCAGCAGCAGCAGCAGCAGCGGCATCTAACTGCTGCTATGAGTAGCTTAATGGAGATTGATGCAACAATAAGAAGCGAGGAAGAAGAAACAAATCAGACAGAGCAGCAGCAGCAGCAGCAGCAGCAGCAGCAGCAAGAGCAGCAGCAGCAGCAGCAGGGGGAGGTGCTAGCTCTAGCAGATGGTTCAATGGAAGAGGATGGAGACCCACAGCAACAACAGCAACAGCAGCAGCAGCAGCAACAACAACAACAGCAGCAGCAGCAGCAGCAGCAGCAGCAGCAGCAGCAAGAGTTTAGTAAGGAAGAAAGAGAATTGCTGCAGCGTTTATC
>NW_013566505.1:7500-12500 GCF_000499605.1 Eimeria maxima | reverse complement strand
ATAAATAAAAATAAATAAAAAATAAATAAAAATAAAATAATATATTTAATAAATAAAGAAAAGAAGGGTTTAGCTGTTTCCTTATAAACCCTAATATAAAAAAGAAGGAAAAAAGTGTTGCATGCATCTAATTAATTAATTAATTAAATAATAATTAAATAATTAATAGATAACAATTAAATATATTTAATTAATTAATTAATTAATTAAACATTTAAAAGGAGAAGAAAATATTTATTCAGGTGTATACCCAGCTGTGTATTGCATGCATGCATGCATGCATGCACACACGACACGGCGCTGCATGCATGCATGCATGCATGCATGCAAAAAAAGAGGAAAACTAATGCTTTTTTTCCTTTTTTTCCCTTTTATTCTTTGAATATTCTATTTTATTACATCTGTTGTTGTTTTTCTTCGTGAGGCGGCGGCAGAGTCCCCACGCTGTCCGCCATACCAAACACAAAACCCTAAACCCTAAACCCTAAACCCTAGAAGAAGACCACGAAGAATATCTAAACCCTAAACCCTAGACTATCGAATGAGCGGGAGAAAGTGTCTCGATAAGACCTTTAAGGGTTTATATAACCCTAGGGTTACCTTTTACCGGATTTAATGATTTTTATGGTTTAGGGTTTAGGGTTTAGGGTTTAGGGTTTATAATGGATGAATTAGAGGTTAAGAATTTATATGCTGGGGATTATTATGCCACTTTATTAATAATTAATGGCATAAAAATTTTATTTAATTGTGGCATAACAGATACATTAGATATTAATCGTATCTCCTTATTATTACCGTAAACCCTAAACCCTAAACCCTAAACCCTAAACCCTAAACCCTAAACCCTAAACCCTAGATATCCCTTATTCTCAAACCCTAATTTGTATTTCCTGCATATAGACCATTATTTCTTGCATAATATAAAAAGGTATTATTCTTGTGTATATTATATAAACCTTGTTTTGCTGTTTGTGCTGTTTGTGCTGCTGCTGTTGCTGCTGCTGCTGTTGCTGCTGCTGCTGCTGCTGCTGCAGACACCTGGATGATATAGAAGCAGTTTTCCTTAGCCATGGGACTGTTGCTTATTGTGGGGCTTTGCCTCTGCTGCATAAGCTAAGATGGAGGTGCCCTAAAGGAGCAGCAGCAGCAGCAGCAGAAGCAGCAGCAGCAGCAGAAGATCTATTCCCTCCTATCTACTGTACGCATGCAGCGCAACATTTAGGCAAAGCAGCAACAGAAGCAGCATTGCTGTCAGCAACTCATTGCTGCTCAACTCGTGGTGCTGCTGCTGCTGCTGCAGCTGCAGCTGCTGCGTCTCCAGCTGCAGCCGCCGCTGCCGCAGCAGCAGCAGCACGGGGCACTACAACCCCATCAGCAGCAGCAGCAGCAGCAGCAACAGCAGCAGCAGCAGCAGCAGACGGGCAGCAGAGCAGCGGGCTCCCTTTTGCTGCAGCAGATGTAGATGCTGCATTTAGTGCATGCAATGCAATCTTCTATCATGAGACAATCCCTATACAAAAAAGAAGATGGCGTCCTTGCTGCTGCTGCAGCAGCAACAGCAGCAGCAGCAGCAGCAGCAACAACAACAACAGTAGCAGCAATACCAGCAGCAGTGACAGCAGCAGCAGCAGCAGCAGCAGCACTACTGACGGAGCCGGTGATGATGCTGGCACCGTATCTAATACAGCGAAGAGCTGCTGCTGCTGTAGACAGCAACAGCAGCAGCAGCAGCAGCAGCAGGAAGCAAGCGGTGTATATATAAGTTGCATACGTGCTGGCTTGCATGCGGGTGGGGCTGTCTTCTTATTAAAGACGGATCGTCTTAATGTTATTATTGCTATAGGACACTCTGTTGTACCTATGTGGTAAACCCTAAACCCTAAACCCTAAACCCTAAACCCTAAACCCTAATATTCATGTATTTATTTATTTTATTTATTTTTATTTATTTTTTTATTATTTTATTATTATTTATTATTATTTATTATTATCTGTTCACGTTGCTGCTTCTAATGTGCTTCTTGCTGCTGCTGCTGTTGCTGCTGCTGCTGTTGCTGCTGCTGCAGGCATGTTGATGGTGGCGAGTTGCTGCCTCTTAGCTGCGGGGCGCAGCCAATGATTGTTCCTCCTGAAGCAGCAGCAGCAGCAGCAGCAGCAACAGCATTAACAGCAGCAGCATCTCCTTCTCCTTGGTTAGGGGAGAGGCTGCGCTGCTGCCATGCTCTTATTGCTTCAGCTCCTGCTGCAGCAGCAGATGGACTGCCGCAGCAGCAGCTGCGCCTGCTGCTGCACCGTGCTGCAACAGAAGTGCTGAGGGGCAACACGGTTATTATTCCTGTCGACTTAGACGGTAGGTGTAAACCCTAAATTAGGGTTTAGGGTTTAGGGTTTAGGGTTTAGGATCCAGGGTTAATGTAGCTAATGTTATAGTATCTAATCGAACTATCTAGGGTTTACCTACTCCTAATTATTTCCTAGGGTTTAGAATTAATTTTTAGGGTTTAGGGTTTAGGGTTTGGGGTTTGGGATTTTTAGGGTTTAGGGTTTAGGGTTTGGGGTTTGGGATTTTTAGGGTTTAGGGTTTAGGGTTTGGGATTTTTAGGGTTTAGGGTTTAGGGTTTAGGGTTTGTGCAGGTTTATGCCTAACATTGGTGGCATATCTAGAGGCATTATGGGCTGCATGCAGCCAGCTGCAGCAGCAGCCGCTAGGGTTTGTGTCTGCTGGCAGCAAATCTTTCTTAGCAGCAGCAAGATTGCTGCTTGCTGCAGCAACAGCTCGTGCTGCTTGGGGTTTAGCTATACAGAGGAGGCAACATTTTATAGCAGGTGCAGCAGCAGCAGCAGCAGCAACAGGAGCAGCAGGAGCATCAGCAGCAACTTCTGCTGCTGATCTAGAGGCTGCTGCTGCTGCAGTAGACATTGCTGCTGCAGTAACACAAGGATCTAATTCCTCTCGTTACCCAGGCGCAACAGCAACAGCAGCAGCAGCAGCAGCTGCTGCTGCTGCTGCAGCTAGTGGAATCCGCAGCAAACTGCAGCAGCAGAGGCAGCAACGAATAGGCAGCTTGCAGTGTATATGCAGCAGCGAGGAATTAGAGGAATTTATTGCATGCAGCAGCATGCAAGGAAGAGGAAAGTTGCTTCTTGTGTCTCCTTTATCCTTAGATACAGGGATAGGAAGAGACACATTTGCTGCTGCTGCTGCTGCTAATTGCTGCTGTGTCTTATTCCCTAAAGAACCACCTGCAGGTACACCCCACAAAATCTCCCGCTGCTGCTGCTGCTGCTGCTGCTGCTGCTTCTGATGATGATGATGCTGCATGCGAAGGCTACTGCTGACAGTGTTGTTGCTGTTGCTGCTGCTGTTGCTGTTGGTGCTGCTGTTGCTGTTGCTGCTCCTGGACGCTTATGCTGCGGTGGTGCTATTGTTGCTGCAATATGTTGCTGCGGTTGCTGCTGCTGCGTAGGTACGACGGCTGCGGAGGTGTTGGCGGCATGCAAGGCCCCTGCTGCTGCTCCTGCTGCTGCTGCTGGTGCAGCACGGGGCCCTCATCGTAAGCAGCTGCTGCTGCAGCAAAGGAAGCAAGTCCCTCTTCCTGCTGATGCTCTGTATACTCTGTTTGAGGCAGAGAGGAAGGCAAGGGCACAGAAGAAGCAGCAGCGGCAGCAGCAGCAGCAGCAGCAGCAGCGGCAGCAGCAGCAGCAGCAACAGGCTAACGGTGCTGACGGCGTAGAGTCTCCTGTGCTGCTAAGCGAGCAGCAAACCCCGACAGACTCTAGCAGCAGCAGCAGCAGCAGTAGCAGCAGTAGCAGCAGGACGTCACCACGAGCAGCAGCAGCACCACCAGATTCGCCTGCTGCTGCAGCAGCAGCAGCAGCAGGAGACGGGGATGTAGATGATTCAAGCAGTGATGGATCTGCAGATGATCAACCTACTGCAGCAGCAACTGCAGCAGCAGCAGCAGCACTTGCTGGTGCTGGGGCAGAGCAGCAGCAGCAGCAAGAAGAGGAAGCAGAAGCTGCTGCTGCTGCTGCTGCTGCTGCAGTTAGCGGCGCCTTCCTTCCTCCCCGCTGCAGCTATGCGCAGCCCTCATTCAGCATAATACAGACACCAGCAGCATCAACAGCAGCAGCTGCTGCTGCTGCTGCAGCAGCAGCAGCAAGCCAACTCATGCAGCACACGACTTCCTTCGGGGACATCGAGGGACAGATAGCAGAGCAGCAAAAGCAGCAGCAGCAGCAACAGCAGCAGCAGCAGCAGCCCCAGCAGCAGCAGATCCTCGCCACTTGTGGGGCCCCACTAGAACCACACCTTAAAGAAGCCTGGCGCATGCAGACCTTGGTATGTGCTGCTGTTGCTGCTGCTGTTGTTGCTGCTGCTGCTGCAGTTAGTATTTTTGCTGCTGCTGCTGTTGTTGCTGCTGTTGCGCTGCCACTCACTACTAGGAAGTATTAGGGGTGCTGTTTCAGCAGGTCTTGCTGCTGTTATTTACTGCTGCTGCTGCTGCTGCTCCTTACTGCTGCTGCTGCTGCTGCTGCTGCTTGGGTGCAGGCTACGACACCTGTAGATCCTGGCAGGCAAGAAGAGGGCAGCGACGCGAGCGACACATCGGAAGGAGGCAGCAGCAGCAGCAGCAGCAGCAAGAGGAAGAGAGAGCAGCAGCAGCAGCACCATCATCTGTTGCTGCTGCCAGCAACTGTTGCAGCACAACGACTTGCTGCTGCTGCTGCTGCTGCTGTCCGTGGGGGGCCCCGCAGCCGCTTCTTGAAGTTTAGGGATTTAGCTGCTCCTGCATTGACATCTGCTGCTGCTGCTGCTGCTGCTGCTGCTCACCGCAGAAGCGCAGCAGAAGCAGCAGAAGCATCGAGACCCCACTGGCGACAACAGCTAAGGTACGCAGCAGCAGCAACAGCAGCAGCAGCAGCAGCAACAGCAACATTAGCAACAGCAAAACATAGTATATACAAGATATATGCGTATACAGCTGTCTGTACTA
>NW_013566505.1:0-2500 GCF_000499605.1 Eimeria maxima | reverse complement strand
AGCAGAATCCTTTGCTGTGTCTTAAAATAGACAACAGCAGCCGCAACTAGCCGTCTTCTCCTCCTCTTCCTCCTCAACAGCAGCAACTGCAGCAGCAGCAGCAGCAGCAGCAACAACAACTGCAGCAAAAGCAGCAAACAACAACCATAAAGAATAAACCACCCGAGTAACCACTCAAAAAACTCCCCACAACATAAACAGCAGCAGCAACAAGAGCAACAACAGCAGCAGGAACAACAACAAAAACAACAACAGCAGCAAGAAGAACAGCAGTAAGTATGTCGGGTTGGCGTATAGGTCCTACAGGTGAATCTCCATCTGTAATATGTGTAGTTGGTGCACAATGGGGAGATGAAGGAAAAGGAAAATTAATTGATGTATTAGCAAGAGAGGCTTCTTATTGTTGTCGTTATAATGGTGGGCATAATGCTGGTCACCAGATAGTAATAAATGAGGAGGAGGAGGAGGAAGAGGAAAAAGGAGAAGAAAAGGAGGAAGAAAAAAAAAAAAAAGATAATAAAAATGATAATAGAATTAATTATAATTTAGATCAAATTAAAGCTAATTTAAATTATAATTTATATACAAAAAATAATAATAATCTATATAAAGAAAAAGAAGAAAAAAAAGAAAAAAGACAAGAAAAAAAAGAAAAAAAATATAAAAAAGTTACTTTTCATGTATTACCTAGTGGTCTTATTAATAAAAATACTAAGGCATATATAGGTAATGGTGTAGTATTACATCTTAAGCAATTAATAAAGGAATTAAATACAGTAGAGGAGATACTGCAGCAGCAAAAAGGAGACAACCAGCAGCAGCAGCAGCAGCAGCAGCAGCAGGATGAGATACTAGGGTGTCTGCATGCAGACAGCGAAGTATTGTCTCGTTTATATATTTCTTCTCGTAGTCATTTACTATTTGATTTACATATAGCAGTAGATAGGATAGAGGAGGAGAATCGTGCTGCTGCTGCTGCTGCTGCTGCTGCAGCAGCAGCAGCAGGAGAAGGAGAAAAAAAAACAGCAGCAACAACAGCAAGAAAAGGTGTATCCTCATTAGGTACTACATTAAGAGGTGTAGGCCCTTGTTATACTAGCAAGGCAGCAAGACACGGCATCCGTGTCTGCGATTTATTTTATTTTTCTTCTTTTATTAATAAATATATTTTATTAGCCAAACAATTGGAGAGACAGTATGGTCCCCTTAATGTAGATCTACAAGAAGAAATAAGGAGACACCAGGTGTATAGGCAGCTATTAATCCCTTGTATTGTCCCTAATACTGTATTCCTTAATAGTTTAACCAACAGCAGCAGCAGCAGCAGCAGCAGCAGCAGCAGCGGGAGCAGGAGCGGGGAGAAGAAGGAAGAGGAAGAAGAAGAAGAAGACGAAGAATATAAATATAATAAGGATATAGATATAAATAAGATAAGAAGAAATAATAATAATATATTAAATAATGCAATAAAAAAAGGAGAAAAAATATTACTAGAGGGAGCTAATGCAGTAATGTTGGATATAGATATGGGTAGTTATCCTTATGTAACATCATCTAATGCATGCGCTGGTGGTGCATGCATAGGTTTGGGGCTTTCTCCTCATTCTATACAAATGATTATAGGTGTAGTTAAGGCATATTGTACTCGTGTAGGTAAGGGACCAATGCCAACAGAATTAGGGGGAGGAGAGGAAGAAGAATATATAAATATAATTAATATAAATAATAATAATAATAATAATAATAGTTGTGGGGTTGTTGGGATCGATCGGGATCGTCTGCTCCAGGATCGTCTCCTTGGGGATCGTCTCCGATCCCAGGGAGGCGAATTTGGATCTACAACAGGCCGACCCCGTCGTTGCGGGTGGCTAGATATACCACTATTGTTGCATGCGCATGCATGCAACGGATTTACTGCAATATGTTTATCTAAATTAGATGTATTAACTAATATAGATCCAATAAAAATATGTATAGGGTATAGGGACAAAAGGACAAAAAGTCCCCTTATACAAGGAGATATACCTGTCTCCTTTTATGAATATAATTATATTGAGCCTATTTATGAGGAATTAAGGGGATGGCAAGAAAATATAAATAATTGTACTAATATACAACAATTACCTATTAATTGTATTAATTATATACAAAGAATACAGGACCTTATTAATATACCTATATGGTGGATAGGTGTTGGACCTAATAGACAACAATTAATTAAATTATATTAATCTATTTATTTATTTATTTATTTATTTATTTTATTTATTTATTTATTTATTTAGTTATTTTGTTATTTAGTTGGTTATTTATTTAGTTATCTATTGTCTCTATTTATTTATTTATTTATCTTGTTTATTTAGTTATTTATTTATTTATTTATTTATTTATTTATTTACTTATTTATCTTGTTTGTTTGTTTATTTATTCTTAGTGTCTCCTTGCTTATTTATTTATAGTACTGGCTAATTAGTTATATATGTATATATATATATATATA
>NW_013566504.1:17500-20000 GCF_000499605.1 Eimeria maxima | reverse complement strand
CAAAACGGTCCTTGTGTTACTACTGCCCCTGCTATTCCCCTGCAGCACCAACGCCATCTGCAGCAGCAGCAGCAGCAGCAGCAGCACTTCTCCCCACAGATGTACTTGGGTATGCCTGTACCTCATGACGCTACTAAGAGAGCAACAGCAACTGCTGCTGCTGCTGCTGCTGTGCATAACAGCAGCGTATGCTCCCCAGTGCAGCACCAGCTGTCTGAGATGCTGCAGCAGCAGCAGCAGCAACTGCAGCAGCAGCTGGCGAACAGTTGCTGCGCGGGGAGTTTCTGTGGGGATAAGTGCCGCTGTGTTGCTGCAGCAGCAGCAGCAGCAGATAGCGACGCCCCTGCAGCACCAAGCAGCAGCAGCAGCATGGGTCTACGTCAGCAAACAAGCAGCAGCACTGCAGCAACAGCAGCAGATGTTGCTTCGTTGCTGAATTGGCCATCTTCTGCTACTAGCTGCAGCGCCAACAACAGCAACACTAACAGCAGCAGCAGCAGCAGCAGCAGCAGCACCGACAGCAGCTGCTGCGCATCGGGGTGGGCAGCACCAGGCAGCCGCAACAGCACAAGGTCTTCCTTTGGTGGTGATGCTGCCTTTGGTGGTAGCGAGCCTTACCCTCAGCAGCAGCAGCAGCAGCAGAAGCAACAGCAGCAGCATCAACAACAGCAGCAGTTGCTGCTGCTGCAGCAGCAACTGCAGAAGCAGCAGCAGCTCGCGCTGCTTCATAGAGTTATGCAGCAGCAAATGGCAAGACAGCAGCAGCTAATTGAGCAGCAAAGGATGCGATTTAGTAAGCAGCAGCTGCAGGCAACCTCAGCAGCAGCAGCACAGCAGCAGCAGCAGCAGCAACAACAGCTATTACTGCAGCAGCAACTGCAACAACGACTACAGCAGCAGAGGATGCAGCAGCAGCAGCGCATGCAGCAGCAAGGTACACGACTGCGCTCTGCTCCTGACTACACAGAAACAGTAGCAGATCCAAATGCAGCAGCAGCAGCTGCTGCTGCTGTTGCTGCAGCAGCAGCAAACAGTCGGTGGGTGCTGCCAGGGACTCAGCAGCAGCAGAAGCAGCAGCAGCAGCAACAGCAGCAACGCTATGCATCTTAATGCCATTAATGCTAATAATCAGCAGCAGTTGCTGCTACCGCTGCAGCAGCAGCAGCACAACGACTCCCTATTTAGGATTTAATTGCTGCTGCTACTGCAGCAGCAGCAGCAGCGGCTGCTGCTGTTGCTGCAACATTAACAGAAGCAGCAGCAGCAGCAGCACCAACAGCAGTTGCAACACTGACAGCAGCAGCAGCAGTAGCTGCAACAGTAACAGCAGCAGCAGCAGTAGCAGTAACAATGACACCAGCAGCAGCAGCAGCAGCAGTTGCTGCTGTCGCTGCTGCTGCTGCTGCTGCTGCTGCTGCTGCTGCTGCTGCTGCAGTGTATGTGTTGACCGCAGGTATAGAGGGAGAGTTTTGCTGCTTTGTTTGTTTGTATATTTATAATTAATAATATTATTATTAATAATATTATTTATTTATTTATATATATTATTTATGCGGTTATTTTATTTATTTATTTATTTGTTTATTTATTTATTTATTTATTTATTTATTTATTTTGTTTATTTATTGGCAGTAATATTTATTAACAAACAAAACGCAAAAAAGAATTCATTTAAATCAATAAATACTAATAAACAAGAGCAGCAGCAGCAGCAGCAGCAGCAGCAGATAGCAGCAGCAGCAGCAGATAGCAGCAGCAGCAGCAGAGAGCAGCAGCAGCAGCAGATCCATTTGCTGCCTACGAGTGTATATGCAGCTACTCATATCCAGCGCATACCCTGTAGCTAGCTAACTAGATCTACATAGCTATCTAGCTAGCTAGCTAGCTAGCCATCTAGCTAGCTAGCTAGCTACCTAGCTAGCTAGCTAGCTAGCTAAATAGACATATGGATGTATAAATAGATAGATAAATATATTATTAAATAAATTGTTAAATAAATAGCTACATAAGTAGCTACCTATCCAGCTAGCTAGCTAGCTAGCTAGCTAGCTAGCTGGCTAGCTAAATACCTAGCTAGCTGGCTAGCTAGCTAGTTATACAGCTAGCTAGCTAGCTAGCTAAATAATTATTTAGCTAGCTAATTAGGCTGTAATAAATCGGCGTAAAACAAGTCAGCAGCAAACTGGTCGGCCATACACAGCAGCAGCAGCAGCTGCTGCTGCTGCTCCTGCTCCTGCTGCTGCCGTTGTTGTTGCTGCTGCTGCTATATAGCAGAGGGAAAAGCCCCAAAAATTTTTTATTGCATGCATGCATATATTTTCTATAGATAGAAGCAGCAGCTGCTGCTGCTATTTCTATCTACAGTTTTCCCCTCCCTTCTTGCTGCTGCTGCTGCTGCTGCTGCTGCTGCAGGTTGTGCTGCTGCAGGAGAATAACAGCAACAGTAGTATCATCATAGAATCTTCTTCTTTGTTTAGGGGGAGCAGCAAGAGCAGCAGCA
>NW_013566503.1:0-27512 GCF_000499605.1 Eimeria maxima | reverse complement strand
TATATATATATATATATATATATATATATATCGTCCTTCAGTTCCAATTATGTTTCATCCGCAATCAGGCACACCAAGTTGTGTTTCTTGTCACCATAACCTTTTCGAAGCAACGCTTGCACTGAGCCCTTGTGTTGCATTGCCCTGCCCAGCCTTGACTTCACCTTTATTTCGTTGTTTGTACAGTTGGTACATTTAACTCTCGCAATACAGTTGCTTAGACAAGGGGATGCTGCGTAGCTGTTTGTGCATATCCTATGAGGGTGTGATCGCCACTGGGCGTAAATATAAATAATGGGCCCTAGTGGTGCCTACATATGCGTTGTTGAGAAACAAAGTGCATACATTGTGCAGTACGTTACAGTTCTATCGCGGTGGCGAGTGTTCATGATTGCAGAGCAGGCGTGGCAAAACTGTCACGCACACAACAAGGTTCACAAGACGATTAACAAAGGCCGAATTCAGTTCTATATTTCTAGCGTGCCACAGCCCTCATGAGAAGGATATTTTCATGTAGTCCCAGCGCCTAGAAGCGGACGGAATGTGAATGCCCTTCAAAGTCGTTTCACCACCCCTATCCCGTGGTGTATCGAAAAGGTGTTCACAGGTATCATCATGGACGTGGAAGGTCCAATAAAGCATGGAAAAACTGATATTCAAAACAGTGAAATAAATTGAGCTTTAAATCAAAAATGGAGCCTCATGAATTGTAGTTTCAAAAGCCGTAACGAAGCACAGAAGCCAGCGCATGCGTAAGTGGTCGCTGTGTGGTATTATGTCCGGGTCGGTGTTTCCCGTAATGGTGATCCGGCTATTTTGTAGTTCATCCTTTTTCCAAAAACAACAAAAGCATCAGTAAACATCCCTCAACGGAAGTGGGGTGAGGCATATGGGGAATATCGGCGTTTTCCCTAATCCTCATTGCCTGGGAGATTCACCTTGGTTATTCCGTGAACGTCTGGAGAAAAATCCCCCAAGCAAGCTGAAATACTCATTGTGCCCATCCTGGCTATATGAAATTATCCGCATTTTCGCTTTTTCGACATATTCGCTGCACGTTTAACTGCCCAAATAAAGCCTCCCTGGAGGGCAAAAACGCAGAAATTCTCTGAGCCACGTGGTGTGCTGAATGAGCTCTTCTTCGATTACAGAGGAATACCTAAACGACTGCGTTATAAGTGGCTACTGCAATGCTCAAGACAGCTGCTGACTCCAGACCATGGGTGGAGAAGTAGTACGTTATGCATACCTCACCGTTCCAAAATATGCCACCACTCTTTTCTCCGGAACACATGTACAGCGATTATAGTGGATGTAGAAGACTCTGGTGTGTTTTTCTGCAGCCGTCCACGGAAAGTAGCGGATGTTTCGCAGCAGGCCGAAGCAAAGCGACTTCTCTCCCGCATCATTGAAACCGGCAATGTGAGGCATTCCTATCTTCACACCAACGCATTTTGCTTATTTTTTCCAACATTCCCGGAAATATTTAAAGGGACTTTCTTTCCGCTCTATATAAAACTGCATTTCGACAGAGTGTGTGCAACTGTGCACTCAGATGCCTCATCTGCTGTTTTTCGGTCCACCTGGATCCGGGAAGACGTCGGCGGCGTTGGCGCTTGTAAAGGAGCTTTTCGGGTATTTGATAGAGGCGTTTCTATGTTTCATGCCCTCTGCAAACAACATCGTGGCGAGGCAGTCACTTGACCTTCCCCCACTCAATGCCATACTGAATACGTGTGGGAGGGCTTGTGCGATGTTCTTTTCAGCCGAGAAGAAGCCAAGACAAGACTGCTGGAGTTAAATGCTTCAGACGAAAGAGGTGGGCTTGCTTGTGCTGTTGTGCACTATCACTATCATGGGGCAGAGGGTTTCTCTCCTGCGCGCTGTTGCAATGGGCATTGTCGATGGTCTGTTTACGCTTTGCAGGCATTCGAGTTGTCCGTGAGAAGATCAAAAAGTACACGAGGACCAATACGCCCAAGGGGAAGATAAACCCAGAAACGGGAAGGTGGGTGGGTGTGGGTGTGTTTCTGGGTGGGTGGGTATGGGCGGGTGTTTTTTTTTTTTTTTTTTTTTTTTTTTTTTTTTTTTTTTTCCGGGGAGGGGGGGAGAGGGGTATTGAGGGTGGGTTCCTTATTGTCTGTGGGCGGGTGGGTGTCAGTGTGCGTGTCTGCCTCTGTGTATGCGTGCGAGATTCTTTCCATTATAGATGGCCATTCCTCACCTGGTTAAATGTGCGTACATGCATAGATTATGTCAACATATTCAAATTCCGTGCATATGTTTTATTACGTACATCGTTATTCTTGTCGTATTCTGTTTACCTTCGTTTGCAGAGAAATGCCACCTTGGAAAATTGTAATACTTGACGAAGCCGACATGATGACGCCTGATGCGCAGGCGGCCCTGCGACGTATCATGGAAGCACTGGCGAGAAACACCCGGTTTATTATCATTTGCAACTATATACACAAGTGTGCCTCTGTATATCTTGTCTTACCTTGTGCAAGCACAGCTGCGTGTATATATGCAGCTGCACTATCAAAGTCGAACCTTGCGGGTTCTCGAAGAATACATCCAGCTACGCTATGATTGCAGAATCGCTCGGCGTAACGAGTATCTGCTGGTGCTGCACATTAGTCGTAATTACTTGCTGTACTTGAACCCATTTCGATAGATGTAATGAGCATAATGCTTACAGTGATAGTTTGGGCCAGTCCTTGTTTTTTTTTTTGCAGGATCATAGACCCTCTCTTCAGCAGGTGTTCTCCGCATCGCTTTGAACCTGTGCGCTGTAACATGAGTTTAAGTGGCCTCACTAGCATATTTAGCAGTGGAAACGCCCGTTTTGCTCCCTTTAATATGGGAATGGCAACCTGTACGTAGATTGTGCATTTACCACACGCTTTGGAAAAAGTAAACTGTACAAATATTGCTTTCAACTTGCACTTCTTTTTGCAGGTGTCCGCTGATGCACAAATAGAACGTCTTCAGATGATCTGCAAGGCAGAAAACTTGAATGTTGAGGAAGGGGCACTTGCTCGTCTGATAGATCTGACTTGTGGCGATTTGCGGCGGGCAGTGAATCTCCTACAGGTTGGCGGTTTGCGTAAACACAGGAAGCGATGCAGAGTGAAATGCTGTGTCTATATTGCCAGCTTAGCTTAGGCTAGCCTTGCAGCGGTGGACCGGCTGAATGCTGAGTACTGTGGAGGCGCTTGTGTTGCAGTCAGCAGCGGGTATTCACCAGACGATCACAGAAGATGCGATTCTTGAGGTTGCTGTCGTAAGTCCTCGCCACTATTTCAAATGCAGCTAAGAGAATGCAAGGCTTAAACGTGCACGTAGGGTATTCCTGTATTGCCTCCATCACCTTGTTCTCTTTGTGAATTCAACGTTTTGTGCTCCTGCATGCATCTATTTCGCCCCCTTGTCCTTCTCAACAGCACCCTCCCTCTTACGTCGTTCAAAGCGTCCTCACTGCCTGTGCAACTTCGCCGGAAGCGGTGAGTCGCACAGTTGTTCATTGTTTGAGTTCGTACTGCATTTAGAGATGCATTATATTGCTTCTGTCTGAATAGATATTAGTGGACACAAATAGTCGGCATGCGTAAGTACATGCAGGCATGTGCATCTATCTGCAACTTCCTCCGTTGAAAGCGCATACGTGCCTTATTTCTCTAACCTCATTTCTAGGTTGCCTGCTGATTGCGTTTCTTCGCATGCATAACGGGCTGTTTCATGCTAGCCGTTCTGTGGCTTCGACGTTGCGGTGTTGCTTATGCATCAGGTGAATGAAATTGCCGAAGAAGTGACAAATCAGGGTTGGGATGTCGCGCTGTTGCTGCAAGAGGTGAGGGCAATACGCACATACGCCCTGTCTGCAGCGTTACCCACGAATATTTTGACATACATATATAGGCGCCACAGTTCACTACAAGTGGTGCTGAGGCAGAGACATGAAAGCGTTCGTTTGCGCTCCATGATGCACTTAGACATTCTTAGGCGCCTTAACACCGATCTATTTGTTTGTGAGAACGGATGGCGGTGCAGATGGTGACAGAAGTTGTCAAGTCAGACAGTCTGTCGGATTTGCAGAAAGCGACAATACTTCACGAGCTCGGCTCCGCAGAGTTCGCCGTCTTGCAAGGCAAGCAGCCATAGGCTATCTATATCAGATATGCAAAAAACGTTGCTGGAGGTGGTGAACGTATCGTATTGCGCCAAGTAGGGGGTGTAGGGTTTAGGCTTAATCGGTGTCTCCCGTCTGGATTGTGGTTGTGCTTGCCAGGAGCCAATTCTTTACTGCAGCTTCTGTCGGCTTGCTTGAAGATTCAAGCAGTGCTGTTGCAAGCCTGAACCCATTGTTCAGAGAGCAGCCCGAATTTAGAGCCGATGTGCTCTCTAGTCGACTAGCTACAATCTCAAGGTTCGACCGCCAGTTGCGCCGACACGAGTCAACCGCGTTTGTTGGTTTCCGAGTGAGGCATCGTCCGCCTCAAGGGTGTGTAGGAAGAATGCATCCCGCAAAGGTCCAGCAGTGCTGCCTACAAGCAGACCGCTGGTATTCATGCACAGTCGGGGTATTGGCAGAGTAGCCCACAAGCCGCGAGGCCATTTCATTAGAGCAAGTGCTCGAGACTTCAACAATCGGACCTGACCCATCTGGAATTTGTTTCCATATCTTTCACAACACGTCTGCACACTTTCTAACCCCCGTATGACGACGGCAGGCCCTTGAGATATATACTAACAGCTGGCATACAACATCCACGCTGTGCTAAGTGGCAGCTTTTATGGGGCACCAGTGTCTTAAAATAATTTTCTCATTACAAAATACATATATCCCACGACATCCTACTGCGTAGAAAAAGTAAACTGTCTTTCGCCTGCAAGCTGCCGCTGTTTTGTTACTCAGCAGGAGACGACTGCAGAATGTGTAAAAAGATATACAGATCGATATCCTCGGTGAGGAGGTAGTGGCAGCAGTTGTTTTGGTGTAGCGTCAGAGCCACTTCTACCTCATGCAGATGCACCCTGGTGCAAAATGCCAGCAGAGAACGAGAATATCCCAGTTGTCTGTACGCCCTCCGCAGATCATTCGGGACTTCTCCCTACATCTGCTGTGGTCAGTGCTGTCTTCTCGCTTTAAACACATGTGTAATCGTTCGTTCGTGCACAGCACGGAGGTAGCAGCCCGCATCCTCAGAAACTTGGGACGAAGCGCTCCGTTAGACCCTGCTTATGCAGGGCTGCTCTGTATTCTGCAACTTGTTGCTTTATGATGGCCAAGCGAGAACGCACGCCAACAAAGTGTCGGTTATCCTTCAGACTTCCCATGGAACGACTTGCATGCGCCATTGCCGACTCGATCTGCAAAAGCAGATCTGTCAGCTGCTGTGCTGCAACATCTGCTCTCGCGCGCTCCTCTTCATTCAACTGCAACGAGCAGCGCATAATCAAAAAACAAAGACGACCGCAACTAAAACACACATTCGTTATTCAGAAACATCGACGACACACACTGCTTTCTACCGCAACTGTCGATTTGGGTTGCTTCCTCTCCTTATTGGTGCAAGCCAAGGGCAGCACAGTCGCAAATCCCCTTAACCCTGGCATACCTGAGACCAGAGAGGGACGCTAACTGGCGACCCAAAGTATGGCAAATCTCCCGCTTCTGTCAACTCGTGCAGAAGTCCGACGTAGGTCGAAGCGGTACCCACGTCGTCCTGACTCGTCAACCACTGGTCAAAAATCCAGCAGAAGACGGTCTGCAGACCAGCAGAGTCCAGGCAACTCTGCTGCTTTGCAAACTCGTCCTGAAGCAACCACAGCACAACACAGAAGTAAGGATGGGATAAAATGGCGTCTTCCTCAGCGATAACTTCTTCATTCTGCAGACGCTGAACAATCCAGCTACACTTTGCGCCTTGAACGTGGACGCGCATTACCTCTTCGAAAGACAAGTAAAGGCCAACAAGAGTGTCAAACGATTGCCCGCATTCCACCATGCGCCAGGCAGGCCACAGAAATGGAGGAATCTGTATGGGCTCTCCTTCCGCATTCATCATAGTGACCTCTCTGTTGCCCCATTGAGTTCGCGCATAAACGTGCAGCACCACAGAAAGCCGCTTCAACGATCTGCTGCAGCTCTCCCGTACGGCAATATCCGGCAAGGCTAGCAGGTCCTTCAGCTGAAACGCAACAGTGCAGTGCAAACCCCACGGGGCACGAATCTCCTGCTGGCTTCAAGGGACCCCACCTACTATTTTGGAAGTCGTCTTGCACATTCAATCTACCATTTAATGCTTACAGCGTCGGACAAAATACGCGGCTGCTGCAAAACCTTGGAAGCGGAGGCCCCGAAGGAGAGGAACGTCATGCATGCGTCGTCGAGAGCAGCACGGGCAACTTCTTGTTCTTCTGGAAATGCCCCTAAACTACGAGCAGCTGCGCTTGCGACTCGCTGTCCATGCAGGCGCAGAGCCGCGATGGACGGGAAGTCCGGACCAACGAGTTCAGCTACTCCGCAGTCATTTATCTGCGAGTTCAGCAAATCCAGCAGCTCTATAGGAGCATAGACCACTCGCTGTAAATCTACCAGCAGCGACAGCAGTGACCGGCAATGATCCTGCACAAAAACAAACCAACCTTGCCAGTTTGCCTTCATTGCATTGGCCTGCTTTCTCCGGTTGCTCCCTTGGCAATATACCTGCCTCGTGAAAGTCAACCCCAACACAGGGAGCTGCCAAGCAGAAAGCATTCAAGTAGTCGACATCCGAGGAGAAGAGAACACCAACAGCAGCAACAGCAGCCCTCACAGCAACAGGACTACAAGCAGCTTGCTGTAGAGAGACAAACCAAACGGTAGTAAGATGATGTTCTGAATTGCAAAATATTCCCGCACATTATTCTCCCCCAAGATGTGGGGCTTACCAAGTGACTGTTACTTTTCCGCACTGATGTATCTGCAGATCCCCGAGCAGCATTTGAAACTTCGATGCAAAACGCTTGAACGTCATCAGCTGACACGGCCTGATTATTAGCTGAAGCCGACACTACGCCAGATAGCAGAGCGCGTTCCTTCTTAACCGATTGCAAATGGGTTACCACCAAGACGCAAAACAAATGAGCGGTGTCCCGCACAAGGGCTCGCTGAATACCGACCTGATGCAAACATACGAGCAAAGAAACACTTATGGACAGTACAACTTAGGCCCTACACAATATGCCGTGAAAACATAATTCCACTTTGGCTTCACGTAATCCTTGCATCTGCGTTGAAACCAAAGCGCAAATGCCGCTGCAACACTCCTTCGGGTTTTCCTCATTTTCAAACTCCTCAACCCCATGAACCACCCGAACGCCACCTCCCTCATTCACTCAATGAGTTGCCAGGAAACACGAGACAAAATTAACCCGTTCAGCCATCATATATGCCAGCAGCAGGCACGCTGTGAAGTGAAACATGTGAAGAGAACCTCCTTTTGATGCCGCACCATTCGGATGTTGAGGTCAATTTGCCTTATCGAGTTTTCAAGAGGTGTCGGTGAAGAGCTGTCCGTGGACTCATCAAAACCGATATCGCCGGAAAGGGAAAGCTTTCTTGCTGCAAGATTGCACCAAGACAGGTGACACATTTCGATCGATGGTATTTCCACAAATGCATGCGATCTGTAGACATTGTAATAACTATCTAATAGAAATAAAAGACAGAAGGCCTCAGTACGACGCACAATATAGTGCGCATGATTTTGTCTCACTGGAACTGCTCGTCCGTTCTTTCGCTGCAAAGCTGCGAATCCCAGGCTCGGTCTGCTCAGAGGACTGCTGGAGGAAATTTTGCGCATTTTCCTTTGCCTTGACGAAGTGGAGGAGCCGTCGATCTAAAGACGGTTCTTGCGAATGGACCTTCACCCAAGAAGCCAGGAACTGCCAAATCGGTTGTGTGATGCTGCAACAAAAAGCGTCGATTTCTGCATCAAATGCTAACAACGTGGTTATATCATCTGCCGATTCGCCGCCTTCTCCAGTACCACGCGGCACTGATGCTCCTGAAACACCGTCTCGAGCAAGGATTTCCCCTTTCTCGCCCACCCACTGCCGCAGGCCTTGAAGGCTATGGCACTTGGCAGCCTGTAGGCGCAACATCATTCACGGGGAGGCGATGAAGATGAAAAAAAAGCCAACGTGCACACGAGAAAAAAGAGCCGACGTGCACACAAGAAAAAAAATGCCAACGTGCACATACACAGAAAAAGAAAGTAGACAAGTAAAACCGGATCTATATAAATATATCAATGCAAATAGAAAGCGCGCCTCTACTCGATGCGATGCAGCTGCAGGGCTCCCCCATGGCCCACAATGGAAATGCTAGACATATAAATATAGGCACAAAACAGCTGAACGCTAAACATGGCGATAATAGGCAGCAAGTGCTCCATACCTGTGCATACAGGCCTGAAGCCGCATATCGGTCTCCCAAGTCGATCGCAAACTTCTCGTCGCTTTGCGCGAGAAGCCGATCGGCCATGGGGCCGTCAATGTGAAGAAGAGCAACTGGGAAGTTTTCTGCAAAAACGGTGCACTCATAAGCTGTGGTTAGCATGTATACATGCAGGCATGAAGGCCACAACACCGCTAACTGGATCTGCTGAATATGCAATCAAACGAAGCCAAATAGGCCCCTTAGCAAACGTGCACGTGTTCATCCCATTGCGGGTGCAAGTCTTGCAGTGTTTCTGCTGCAGTGTTTGAAGGGAGCAAAAGTTAGGAACCCGGATCTCAGTCCCTGCTTCCGAGTTCTGTCTCACTGCCTCCATGACTAGCAATCCAGTCCACGACGTAATTGTGGAGGTTTTCATCACTGCTTGCGAGACATGCGTTCACGAGAGCAGCTGCACAAGCTTTGCTACTCTGGTGTACGTCCAGAGTTGCACTCTGTACACTTTCTGCTTTCTTCTTCTCTGCTTCACTAGGCGTTGCATCCGCTGCGTCCTCCTCAAACTCTTTACAGTACTGCGCGAGGCACTCCCCCACATGTCGGTAGCAGCTTGAAACCCTGCAATGCACGCATGCAAGCATATGCACACAAATGCAAACCAGCGCATGTTGTGCGCATACATGCATGCAGTAATGCAGTGCACACAGCAACGCAACGCTTTGCACCCCTCTCCTCCCGGCCGACTCAACGATGCACCAAAGCCACAGGGCGACTGTACACATGCGCAGTAAGCCGATACAGAAGAGGTCTAGGGCATGCGTGTTCCATCCCAATTCCCCCGTCGACAGGAGGTCCCTTAAATATATGTAAAGACACCGCAGGCGGCAGCGCAAGGCAACAGCCATGAGCCCTGACGCACAAAGTGTTCTGAATGCCAGCGAGTTGCTGGGTGGACTCGGGAGCCAACGACGGCCACTTTGGCCTCCTGCCCAATGCATATCGGCTGAAGTTCGAGACGAGACTGGCGGCCTTCGCAGTCACAACGTCCACAAGAAGTCTGCAGAACAGCGCCAACACAGCCGATCAAGGCGAACGACCAAACCCGTACTAAACCCTTGTCAGTGATACTAATATTACTACTAATATTATTAGAGTCAGTTTTAGGCTGAATGGATCAGCTAGCGGCAGACCCTCCAGCCAGCTGCAGCGCGTTGCGGCTAGCTGCTCCGCGAGTTGTCAAATGATCAGATAAAGTACTTGCAGTGTGAAAGCGACGCACCCGTAGAATCTGAGGGAGTTCAGAAAAGCGACGAGACCTTCTATTGGAAGGAAGAGAAGCCTGGGCATGAGGTGTTGGTAGACAAACTGCTGAACTTCGCCTAAACTGGCTGCCGTCTGACTGTCAAGGCGTTCGTTCACCTTCCGCTGCAACTGCAAATAAAGCATCTGTGCCTCCAGTTCATCCTTCCTGCGCAAAGTGAGAAAGATGAGCAAAATGCAGCAATTATCACCGTCGGCTGCTGTGATGAACACAGAGACATGCAGCTCGTGAACATCTACAGCCGCAGACCCTGAGAAAAAGGGAAGCCTCCATAAGTATCTGCATGAATGTAAGACTAAAGAACACCATATGCTATCCTGATCAATTTCTCGTCCACTAGCCCTATGCGACCATCTTATATACCATTCTGCTGCGTCATGCTCATCAAATCTTATGCATCCTCCTGCAGAAGAGGGTGGACTAAAAATGAAAACTCACGTAAACAGTGCCCCCGTGCAAAGACGAGACAAAAGGGGATTGCCAAAGGCAGCCGTCTCAAACACCACCTGCCGAAAGCTCTCGCGAGCCTCCACGGATGTGCATCTGAGAAGCACAAATGGCAAAAGCAAAGAGAAACAAGTTATTGAACTTGTAGCTGAATCCAGAAGAACTGTGCAGTCAACATACGTAAAGCAAAAACCGGATAAGCATGCAGCACCCAAACAGAATCAGCCATCACGAAGATATCCCCCAGCACATTTCAGCTGGATACTCACCATGGAGATGGAGAAGCGATCAGCTAAACAGTGAAGAAAAGACCGGCAAACACTAAGCTGGCTAAGAGATAGGTTTAGCTACAGATGTGCCACAACAAACGAGTTGGCTTCATGTACAGCTCATGAAAGGGGTACACGCTAGACCGAAGCAGCAGCAGCAACCGGAATTAACGAAATGCTTCAATTCTTGAAGGGCATTTCATGCGACAAACCGCAGGACGAGCAAAATGTCCACACGCAGGAGCTTTACACCTGCCGGGGTTTCCATTTTGTATAAACTATGTCAAACAGAACAGGGAGAACGTAGATGCATGTTTTTTCAAACGGCCATGCAAGCATGCATGCAGACAATCCTTGTGCGTGCAACCATGTAGACAGCCCGTGAGCATGTGCATGCATGTACGATCTTTGCAATTCCCGTGGAGGTTTTTGACGCTCACAGGTCGGTAAGCGTTAAAGAAAGAAGACTGTCGAACAGACGAGCAGATATGCAGCGACTCGTGCCCATTTGCACGGAGTACTCTGCCTGCTGCATCAACAGCTGATACGCAGTCAGCATCTCAGAGGCAGTCACCAACACGCGACTAACCCCGTACTGCAAGCGTACAAGCAACAGCAGCACAACACGCAACAAACTCAAATGCTGAAACCGCAGCAGCAGCAACAGCAGCCAAGCAGCAAGCACGTCCCGCGGTTTTCGAGGAAGCTTTTGGCCGTCGATTTTTGCAAAAAGACAAAACGGACCAGGACACTGAGCTCCACAGCATCGCCTAAAGGAATCAAGCCCCAGATGATGTCCTGTTGCTCAACCTCTGCAGCTGAGGGGCCGACAGTGCTCCCGAAGGGTCCCCCCTCCAGATAAGGAACCCCGGACAACCGCAGTGCGGCGAAGTGAGGCGGCAACCCGCGGTTAGGCAGACCCCAAGAAGCACCTCGGGTCAGCTGCTGCTGCTGCTGCTGGAGCGACGCTCGTTGTCCAAAAGAAAAGAAAAGCGTCGTGTACACCGCATCAAGGACCTGCAAACGAACCACAAAAGTAGCAGCAAAAACAGTAGCATCGGCCGCAATCGTAAAATCGCTAATAAAAACGGTTGAAGGCACCGTGATTATCGTAGTTGCCTCTGCGGCTTTAACTGCTGCAGCAACACCACCACCACCTGCTACCATTACAGCAGCAGCACCTGCTGCCGCTGTAGTGGTTCAGACTGGTATTGATCACCTCGTATAGAGAAGCAATTTTGTATAGCAAACGCGAGACCGCCTCCGCTGAGAATCGGCCAACGAGGCAAGCAGAAAGTTTGCGCTGTTGTGCCACCCCATGCAACTCTTCGTGCTGCCACTCGAACTCGCGTCCTCTCTTCCTGCTGCCGCCATCCCGCCGCTGCGGATGCTGCAGTTGCTTGTGCTGCTGATCGTCGCGTTCAGCGCGCACCAGGCCACAAGGCAGCAGTGCAGCTTCAACTAGAGGAGTTCCCAAAATGGGCCTCAGCAGCCGCGAAGCAAACAGGATAAGGCCACGAGCTGTGTTCGTCAGGCTCTGCAAAGGGGCCCCGACGTGGGCCCCAAGCTGCTGTGAGGCAACTCCAGCAGACGCCTGCATCAGGGTACCTCCTGCGGAGACACGCATACAACACGCAGCAATATGTTAGCAGCAGAGCAACAGCGGGGCGCTGGCTGCGGCAAACCCATGGGGACCCCGGCAGTGAGGGAATATATAAAAAAAGAAAAGAGTAAACTGCAAGCATGGGGGCAGGAACACTGCATGCAGAGAGCTAGAAACACAAACAGCGCGAACCTGTTTGTTGAGGAACAGTCTGCTGTTCCTGCTGCTGGGGAGGACAGCCAAGGGCTCTGGAACCCCAGGCCTGCTGTTGCAGGTTTTGGTTGTGCAGCATGCTCTGCTGTTGGAACTGCTGTTGCAACATGCTCTGCTGCTGTTGCTGCTGCTGCTGTTGCAGCGCGAAGGGTAGCAAGAGGTGGTCACTGCTAAGCTCTGTCCCCAAGTGCGTTGCTGCCTCTCTCCGTATCTCGAGGGCCGTCAGCATGCGCCAGGCTACAGCAACACCCGTAGTCTTCTCCTGACTCTGCTGGCCCCCTGCAGCAGCAGCAGCAGTTGCCGCTGCTGCTGAACTCAACCCCACGCCACTGCTGCTGCAGGCAGATGCCCCCTTTCCCACGGTTGCAGCAACCTGCTGTTGTTGTTGTTGTTGCTGCTGCCGCTCGGAGCCCTCTATATACCCCAGACCGAAGGGAGTTTCAAAGGCCCCGGGAGCCCCTCCCCCTAAGGCCCCCCCAGCTTGGGAGAGCTGCGACGCGGACAGCTGCTGGAATGCAAGCCCCTTGTTGGTTCTGGGGGCCCCCATTTGTTTGCTGAGGAGGTTCCACGTTGGCGTCAGCCCCTCGGGGGATCCCTGGAGGGGCCCGGCGCTTGCAGTACTTTGGAATGCTGCTAAGCTGGGGGCATTGTCTGCCAGCAACTGCCAGAACACAGCAAACATCGCACCACAACCGAATTGTCCCTCTTCGCACATGTGCTCCGCAAGCAGCTGACCTAGCCGCAAGGGTCCGCTGCGCTGCGGCCCCACAGACCACAGTGTACCCCGATCCTGCTCATAGTGCTGCTGCTGCTGCTGCTGGAACAACTCCTCGTAGCCGTGAGGGCTCCCAACCCGAGCGTAGGGGTTCGCCGATGTGGGCGCCAGTGGCCCCTGTACACCCTCTCGAAGCAGACTTCCCAGGCCAGCCACGTAAATGTGGCTGATTGTCTGCCTCCGCAGCTGCAGGACAAATTTGGTTGTCAAAATCAGCAACTTGGGGGCCCCACAGAGAGCCCCTGCTGCTGCGTCGCTCTGAGCAGACGGCGGCTGTACTACTGGGAGCGAACTCAGCAGAGCCCCCCGCCTCCGCCTGCTGCTGCTGCTTCCGTATGTGTGGCTGTTGCTGAGCCCGTCGGCCAGCTTGTGGTGCCCAGAATACCCCCTGTCTGCTGCAGCACCAGCACGAGCAAAGGGATCCATCCCGTAAGGGAGGGATAGCCACTGGCGACGCTTCCGCACATCGAAGGGAGAAGGCCAAATGCTGCTGCTCTGCTGCAACACTCCGAAGGCAGGCGTAGCAAAGGGCTCCACCACCTGCAGCACCCGCCCCGCCTCCTCCCCCAACTGCATGCACGTATACCATTCACTGCACACAGACGGGTACCCGCTGCTGCTGCTGTTGCTGCTGTTGCAAGTGCTGCTGCTGCGAAAGCCGGCCATAGGCACTCCAGAGCCGCCCACTGCTGCGTGCAGCCTCGCAGACGAAAAGAAGTAACCGCCAGGTGGAGTTGGGTCGGGCGCTGATGCTGCTGCTGTTGCTGTTGCTGCGCCGCTGCTGCTGCCGGTGCTGTTCCCATGCTGTAGCAGTGCCAGTGCCCTGAGATCTGGCGCTGCAACTACAAGGACATCTCCGCCATTGGTGCTGCTGCTACTAGCAAGGGCAGGTCCGAGGACGTCTGCTACAGCAGCGGGTCGGCTCCTGCAGCAGCAACAGAGGAAGCCGCTGTTGCTGCTGTTGCTGTTTCCAGTTGCGATACCGCCGCCTAAACCCTCTTCACCTTCCGGAGGCTGTGGCCCCAGCACACACGGCGCTCCGAGATAGCAAGAGGTGCTGCAAGAGCTGCATCGGGAGTTCTTTTCGCTAATGCTGCAGGGTCCTGCACTGGGGGCTCCCTGTGGCCCCACTGTGGCTGCGTTGCTTTCTGGCGGCCCGCTGTGGGGTGGCGCGTACGCACTGACGAATACTCCTGCAGCAACTGCAGCGCAGCGAAGGCTACCTGATGCAGCAGCACCAGGCTGCTGCTCTACGGCCCCTCTGTAGCCATGAACTGCGAGAGAGAGATGGGCAGGAGGTGCCAGGGCGGCAGCAGCAAAGCAGCGGTTGACGCTGTTGTTGTTGCTGCGGATGCCCCGGACGGAGATGTAGAGCCGGCCGCCTTTAAAAAAAAACAGCAAATAAAGAAAATGTAAACAAATGGAAGAAGGCCGCAATTCGTGATATGCCAGAAAGCATGCAGCAGCAAATGCAGGGAAGTGACAGACGGCAGAAAAACGGATAATGCAAATGAATGATTAACGCATTGATACTGTTGCAAGGAAGATGAAACAACGCATAAAGGAGCAAACGGAAGCTCTGACAACGGTTAACACAGTCATAGGAAGCTAAATATAAATAAACCTAGCGTTGAGAACAAAAGAAGAAATCAAACAGACCTCAGACAGGGCAACGAAAGGAGAGACGTGACGGACACGCGCGAGACAAAGAGACGCAGCCGCAAACAGAGACAGTCAATGAGAAAGAGGAATCAACGGAGGTACAAAAAGAGACACAGCCATAACAAATAGCCAACCAAATGCTATAAGATGATTTCAGAGAAAAGGACAAAAGGAGAATGAGAGGCAGGGGTTGGCGCTTGCACAGCTAAGTACCTGTAGCATCTGTCAATACGGCAGCAACGGCATGCCCCTCATATGCGCTCAAGACAGAGAGAGAGAGAACGGCAAAGGCCTCCGACCGCCTCAAGACACTGAAGATTCCCCGGTCGTCTGTATGGTGCGCTGCAGGCTTTGAAGAATAAAGAGAACGCACGCTGCTCTCCAACTCTTTCTTTGTCAGGCGCACTGCACACACAGCAACCCATAGAACCTCAGGCCTGAACCTTAAACCCCATCGGCGTGAAATGCAATAAGCAATGAACCCCCAGAAAGCCAGCGCATGCAGACAAACAAAAACAACGGGGGGGAAACTAACGAACACAGGAAACTAACAACAGAAAGCAAACCAAAGATGAGCACAGCCCAAGAAATAATGAGCATACACACACCTAACTCAGGCCACACGACCGAACTACGAGATACAAGCAAGGCAAATTAACAGAGCCGCGCACAACCGACAAACTGGCAAATGCTGACAAAATCAACTGATACAGGCAGAATAACAGCCGGTGTGGGCAAGAGAAACCACGGAAAACTCGAACAGAGTTAACCAAAACAAACCAGCAGAAACGAGGAAAAGAAGGATAGACAACGAACAAGCTTCAAACAAAAATGAGTACCCCGAGGGACACAATCCACGCAGACAGCGTCAGACGGAATAGACAGCAGGAAGCAAAGGCTGGAGGGAAGCGAAAAGCGACAGGGGCTGTTGAGAGGGAAGCCAGCAGCAGATGGGCCTGTTGCTCACAAGTTTGAATTTGTTTAACCTTCGATGCAGTATCTGTTGAATGATTGTCTACATCTGGAGGAGCGATAACAAAGGCAGTGACTGTTGAGTCCCCCCCCAACCCCCAAATGATGCCGCGCGCCTCATCCGCCTCCAGCTGCAGGAGCCCGCCGCGCGAACCACTGGTTGCCCTGCTGCTGCTGTTGTTGGTGGTGGTGCTGCTGCTGCTGTTGCTACTAGTGAGACCGAGAGAAACACACAGCGCCTTAAGTCCGCCTTTGATGCGATCTTTGAACGTAGGGTTGAGTGGCACCAGCTGACAGGAAACAAACCCTCCACTACCGTCACAATCCCTAAACCCTAAACCCTTACTGTCAGTTCTGTTAGGCGGCAGAACGGCACGGAGCGCTGCTTCTTCCCCCGCTGGCGTCGTCGATGTTGTCGCCGTTGCTGTGGCGGACGCTTCTGTGCCTTCATTCCTCCGAGATTTCTTGCTGCGAAAGAAGGAGAAACCCAAAGGCCCTGCGAAAGAGCCCCCTCCAGCGTCTGCTGCAGGTTTAAGGTCCAAATAATATACTTGATGCGTCACGGAAGAACCGAAAAAGACGATGCCACTTCCTTTGTGCGCTGCTGCAAGAGACAGAGGTGCAGTACCCTTGGGCTTTTCAGCAGCGCCAACCTCCGTATAGTCTAAGGAGGAGGCAGAGGGAGGTGCCCTGGGGGCCCCCAGTTGCTGCGTCATGAGGGTGGGGGCCCCTGCAGTAGGAGCCCCCGCGGAGACAGCGAAGAGCCGAACAGAATTTGAAACAGAAATCGCTAGGCAGTGGAGCGGAGAGGAGGAGACATCTGCATAGGGTGGGCTGTCTGTACACCCCGACGCGTCGAGATGTGCAGTAACGGAAAAAGCAGAGAGCGAGCCATCGCTCCAGCAAAAGGAATTCCTTAAAGCTGGCGGAAGCAGGGCCCTGTCCAGCTGTACGTACACTACAGACTCAACAGCATCTGGAAAAGAGAGCCGTTCTACAGCCTCCTCACCTGCCCCCAGTTCCCACAAATACAAATCGCCCCCCTCAGCCACCCACAAACGATTCAACTCAGGAATCAGCCCATGCGGCGGCAACGAACGACAGCAGCAAACTCTATTGCCTTCGTTACTGCTGCTGCACTCTGCAGCGCCGCATCGGCAGAGAAGTCGCGAAAGTATGGGGGGTAAGGGGATCGATTCGCTGGGACGTGTGAGGCTGAAGGCATTTCTGTTTTCTTCGTAGACTGCTTTGAAGAGGGGGGCCCCAATCCTGAACCCCCACGGGGCCCCCAAGAAAGGGGCCCTACCTGGACTGTCTAGTTGCAAGTTCTGCTCTTCCGACGAAACACCCCCCCACAGCAGCCGCACTGCTGCAGCAGCAAACTGAGATGATGGGCCCTCCAAGCACAATCCAGGGCTATTTGCTTCTGTTGCAGAGACACCTGAAAACGCATCGGCATTCACATCCACGGCCATCGCAGACCCACGTCGGGGCACTCCCTTGGGGGCCGCTCCCATGTAAGGAGAGGACCCTATGACAGATATCCGATGCTGTTCGTGCTGCTGCTGTTGTTGCTGCTGCTGGTGATGAAGCTGGTTATGGTGGTGATGGTTTTGCTGCTGTTGCTGTTGGGCATGGGAAAAGAAGCCCGATGCAGAGTGGGGCGCTACATTGCTGTGGCCTCCAACGTTGCCGCTAAGGGAACCCCCGTCTCCAGGAATGGTAGGGGGGGGCCCGAAGCCCGAGTGTCCAACGGCTGGGGGGGGGCCCACAGCAGAGGGTCCACCAAGGGCGAAGAAGTCAGTCCCCGCAGGGGACGCAAAAGTACTCATTGGTTTGTCATGAGGGGCCGCAGAGGGCCCTCAAGAGAAGCGCTTCAACCGACCAAAGCCTCCTTTTTTCTGTCTAGGGTTGGCCTGGGGCACGCTGAGTTCTGAGGGCCCCAACAGAGTTGTCCACAGCCGCCTACCTGCACGCAGGCGAACTAATTACCCGAAAGAGCCGCATGCAAGTAAACCACCAAAGAAGCCGGGAGAGCGCAGCACGGGGGGGCCGGGTTCGGGTGTACGTACAGCTGCGGGCTGCACACCGCTACGGTGCCCCCTGAAACTGCCGCTCTGGAAAATGGATTAAGGGGAGAACGCCAATCTATTTTCACTGGGGAAAAACTAGGGAAGCCTACATTTGTTTTCGCTTCTGAACCCTTGGGGCTGTACCGCGGTTCGGCGGCGCATGCGCAGCCAGCGTTGCATGCGAAGACAGCCGATCGAAATTATTTCATTGTGATTAGTTAAACGGCAAGAGACGTATTTTCGTTTGCAGAATATACGGGAAATGAAAGAACTGTTTCACAAGAGGACGGAGCGGGCCTACGGTTCGCCGCGACAGCTCGGATGTTTCTGTACCATGCCAACCAGTACATCGTGAACGCATTGCTGTCTTATTCTAACGAACTTCACGAGGGAAGAGGTACTCAACGAAGAAAAAGTTCGATCTTGCCTGCTTCTGTTTGTTTTGATCGGTGTTACAGCCGCGGTAATTAGCTAACCTAATTGGTAGCTGAGGACATTCATTTAGCTAGTGTTAGTGCTGCTGCTGTTGAAGAGAGGGGAGCGCCCCTACAGTTAACTAGCAGTTGTTAAAGACGCAGCTGGTTGGGTCTTTGTTGTATTACCTTGTGCTCGCATGCTCACAGTTGCCTGTACATTTCTGTTGGTGTGTTAGGCGTTGCACACAGATCCATTTATGTGCCCAAAAACATGAGTAGACTCTGGGATGTATACGGATGCATTTTCTGTCAGCTTATATTTATTCGCATGTGCTTGTCACACATCAATATCGGCAACGTCGCCGAAGACTGCCTTCAGACAGTCTCGGGTGAGTTCCTCAATTGTCTCATCTTTGAACCGCCAGAAAGAAACGCTCTTTTCTAGCAACCGCATGTTGTAGCGGTGGCTGTCATTGTTGCTTCTTCCGTTGCTGCTTTCCAGGTCTCTGCCTACACCGTGGCGCTGTAGAATAGGGCGTTGTACCTCAGGCAGATACTTTCGACAGCGAAGAACAACACGCCGGTAGTCAAAATCCGCGAGGCTCCGCAGTTCCTTCAGTTTAGAGGCCACAGGCTCCGACTGAATGTACACCCCAACGCACCATTTCGCATTTCCTCTACTGCTGTGCAAGTTTGAGATACAAATGAGATGAAACTTGGGAGGGCACGTAGGATTGAGGTGGATAAAGAGCGAACATAATTGCAGACATGTAGATACAGAATACTTCCACTTGAACAGGGCCTTTGTGTTTTGTGTTTGGGGCTTGGGGATTGGCCTATTAGGGCTTTGTAGCGCAGCTTAGCCAATGTGGTAGAGATATACTGCATTTTCGTAGTGTTGATTCCTTCAACTTACGGTGTATGCGTCAAGCAAGTCAATAAGGATCTCTTGTGTCGTTTCGAGACTGAGCGGAGGTTCTTCTTTCTTCTCTTTGCACCTTCTTGCTCTCTTTTCCGTTGCAAAAACACAGACAGAACCCAAGAGAAAAAAATGCATGAAGTGGGAACGGCTGACAGACTGGTCAACCTGTTTGCAGTGTCCGTATACGTAACACGTCGGGGGCGGGTAGCGCCTCTGCGCAGGCGATTGCTTTAAGCAGGAGTTGACTTGGCTCCTGTAATTTTGTGTGTGTATAGGCTTTAAAGTACAAGTGAACGTAACATCTGTCCCAGGAATGTGCAACTGCGATGCATGTGTTGAGTTGAGTGTTGCGGTGTATGTACAGTTTCGTTATCCGGAGTTATTGCCTGATCGCTTATTGGTTCATCAATCGGGTAGCTTTCTGAATTATGCCTATATTTGTTGGTTTGCTTGTTAGAGAATAAGTGTTCTGATGCCTTGCTGGGCGGCAGTCTGAAGTCGGCATTTTCTGCTTCTGCATGCAGCGGCGTGTGTAGTCTGGAGTCGTTTTCCGATTCTTCTGTTTCTTCTGCCGGTGCGAGGCGGGGGCCTTGCGCTTCTCGGTGCCTGTCTCTGGAGAACAAGCAGCCGCTGATGCTTCTGCTGAGAGTCTTCCTTGCGTCTTCTGCACTTGTATTCAAAACTCGTCTCAGCTCCTGCAACCCCAGTCTTGCTGCATGCACTCCCTCGTTTGTTGAATATGGGCTCTTGAGAATAAACATGAAGTCATCTTTTGCGCTCTTCGTCATCCCCAACAACAAGTAAGCTTTACCCCTCCGGTATCGGGCTTTCGCGTCGTGTTCATCGAGATCCTGTAGAACAGTGGTGCATGCACCTGAAGTTGCAGCGAACAAAGCAACGATGAGATTAGCAGCCTGCACTGTCTCTTCCAACTCCCCTTTAGAATGTATGTATGCATCCATCCATCCGTTAGGCAACTATAGCAGAGGAACAAACATCACAGTCTCTGCTAGAGCAGCAGACAAAACAGCAAGCAGTTAGAGCAACAGCGTCGACAGGAGCAGCAACAAAAAAGCAGCAGCCACAACAGCGGCGGACGAATTGCTTCTTGGTATTTTCCAAGTTTGAGTGCTGCCTGGGCTGTATTTTTGAGGAAGAGCGAGTACATATCTTCTACGCGCTTTTGGTTTTGGCTGTCCGTAGCCTCAACCCAGTTCAAGAGTTCGACTCCCTGCTTAAATCTCATGTAGGCCATTTCCATGTCTCCTGCAACAAACGCCGCTCGCCCTTCACGTAACAGCCGTTCTCCAAAGGCCAGATGCTCCTCCAGAGCTGCTCCTTCTAGAGGTCGCTTTCCTTTAGATATGCCTGAAAAAAACACCAAACGCAGTAGTAACAACAGCACCAATAGCAGCAGGCGCTGTGCCAGGCGAATGCTACTGAAGCGGCACAACACGGCCATCCGCCAGAAGGCGGGGCTCTGGCCTCTCAATACAGAAGACATGCAACAAGTAACCACTTGAAGCGACACCAGCAACAGCATCCGCGCCAGCAACAACAGCAGCCGCCCCAGCAACACCAGCTAGAGCAGAACCAGCAAGAACAGCCACAATGGATCGTAAGTATACAATCGAGTATAAATTCTACTACCACTATATACGCGAGCACTAAAATTGCTCACCCTCAACAGCATCGACAGTCAACTTAATGTCCTAAGACAACGAAAGCACCAGAAATCGGGAAAATCATACCAGGAATCCACTCATTTCTTGGACAGATCTCTCCTTTTGCCATCCTCTCCGCCAGTTCTTCCTGTGGCAAATCTTTCCAAGTTCGATGTTTTAAGTATTCCAATTCCGCCGCTTCCAGCGGTCTTGTAGCTTCTTCGTGCAGCTCTTGTTGCTGCTCCTCCTGCCGGCAAACTGCAGACACCGCGCACGCCACCGGAAGCGATTCCAAAAAGGCAAAAGCATCGGCATGAGGATACAACCTGCTCAACAAAAGAAAATGATTGAACAAGCTCAAAGTAATATGCTATTGCTTTCTCAGGAGAAAATAGTCACTCAGTTTAAAACACTGGCAAAACTCAAGCTGTCCACATCAAGCATTCCATCTATTCCCCTTTTGCCCCTAGTTCTGAACTTCAAGTCTTTCGTTTGTTTTGGACAATTTCAACCATCGGCTTGCCTGGAAAAGAAGCATGGACGATTCGAAAAGGGGGAGTGTGCTTACAGGCTTGGGGGTCTCTCCTGAATTCTTCAGCTTTCTCTTGAATAAGGGCAGCAAGGGCTTGGTCACTAGACATTCTCTCGCTGAATGCGCTGGGATTCCGCTCGGCAGCTAGCAGGCAGTCGTGTAAGCGCTCTAACAGTCCTGGGGATTTGAAAATTGGCAGCAGGAGGTTCTGCTGTTCAGGTGTACAGCCAAGTAGGGCGCGTTCGAGTTCCGCCACCTTTGCAGACCTTTGTGCCACCATGCAGCAGGCCTGGTGATCCAGCACAAGAGACAGAAAAACATATACCTCAATGGTCCATTGAATCCAGTGGAGTGAATCCCGTCTCATCTCTTGGGAGTCAAGGATGAAGGACAGAAAAAGGCAAATACACGCACTCACAGTTTCCTTCTGCAAATGTTTCTGTTCCTCCCGCAGCCGGCGTTGCTCCTTTGGGCGACGTAGGAAGCCCTGCCAGTACGCCTCGCATTCGTGCATCGCCATTTTAAAAAAGCCTATTCAGGCTCCTGCAGTTCGCTTTTCCCTGCGTGTATTTGTTTGAACAACACTCTTCCTTCCCTTGGTTGAGCTGTAGGCAATACGTCGGCTGCGCTCCTTACTGCCCTGGTTTCACGCTTCTCGGTGGGAGTACACCAGCACATATGGACGCAACTATCATGCTATTCTCGAAGACGGAGCTTTTCAAAGGTAATTTGCGAGTAGAAGACTCTTTCGCTGCTGGACACTGCACTGGTTCGCAGCAGCAGCTTCGCTTTGCAGGAGAAGCAATGCCTGCTCGGCTGACGTCTCGTCTTTGAGTTATACGGAAGAATTATCCTTTCTGCATTAGAAAAAACCTTTAGACATATTAAACACATATTTCGGGATAGGCGACACAAAATACTCTTCTCTTCTCTGCTTTCTCTGAAAGCGCTCATCGACGAGCAGCAGCATAACGCGCCGCCGCAGGCACGGAGACGGCGGAGTTGCCCTAAGCTGAAACTGGCAGCACTCCTTTATTTTGCCCTTCCAATTGATAAACCTAAGACTAAGTAGAAGAAATCAATGATAGAAGTAAGGTTGGAAGTAGAAAGAGGTTTGCACTGCCGCTCCTGCCTGTGAGTCGTGACAACCGCCAGTCAGTGGTCGTCACCAGCCTCGACCGCAGACATGCAGAAGACAGCTACCCCTTTCTTCCCTTTGGGGAAACTTCCATTGCAACATGTTGGAGGGAATGTGGAAGAGAACTGTAAGTGGGCCCTATTTAAAGCTGAGCAACTCTCGTATGCTCCAGTCCCGTCTCCTGTACGAGTGACGGCAGAGGTGACCCTGCCCCTTTCCTCCAAGATTAACTCTGCTTAAAGAGGGCACATACCTCATTTAGGGAAGGAGAGCATACGCCTAACCCTAAGGTCTAGACAGAAATAACGTCCATATATGTGTAAGAAAATTAACCTAGGCTGCAGACAGAAGCGGCTTGATCCCCAAGCCCAGGAACTTGAGGGTGGTCTTGAGATAAGTTCTCTGCGCCTAGCCAGCCTCTCCCAAACCATAGGCTCCCTTACGCTATCACATGCAAATGCATTTGTGAAGCAGCAGCAGCCGTGGAGCTGCTTTGCCTGTGCGGCAGCGGCCTTTAGAACCTTAACGTTGCCGCCGCCTCATCTTGGTTGCTGCAGCACCACCAGCACGCCCTACGGGCCTTGGCACCAAAGCGACTCTGTACTGTAAACAGGCATTGCAGATGTAAACCCTCGTATGGCCCATTCATTGTTTTCTAGGGAGGGGGCCTCAGCTCAAAATGCCGGGCTTCCTGTTGTTGCAACAGCCCAACGCTTCAACCCATGCAAATGGGGCAGTACAGGTAGCTGAGTTGAAAGGCTGGTGCTGTTGATGTCAGTAGATAGCTGTGGCTGTCGGTAGCTACTGGTGCAAACGCGTTGCTAGCTTGTTTTGGCCGTCGTCTCTCCAGTGTACATACATGCTCGAGATGCCTGTGCGGCGGCTGTCCTCTAGAATGTATTAGGGCCAACGGGACCGTGAGGGTCCCCAACTTTACCGTGTTTCCTGTCGGTTTCTGTTTTGGATATGCTGTTTGCATGCTGTAGTCATACAAATGGTAGATGAAAAACGATGTGCAGCTGGGTACAGCATCTCTGCTGCCTCACCAGTCAAGATCGGCCAAAAGTGCGTATGCACTCGGAGGCTGCTGCTGCTGCCCACTTTTGCTGCTGCTGCCAGCAGCATAATGACTCGTCTGCTTCGCGTCACCTTCTAAAAAAATTGGCCCCTGATTAAGACCCCCTTGCAAGGACTTTGAAGGCTCCAGAGTGAAACTGATATTGCTGCTGCTGCTGCTACAAATGTTATTGGTGTTGCTGCTATTGGTGCTGCCGCCGCTGTATGCAAAAGCTGAACCAGTGTCCGCAACCGCAAAGGAGGACGCTGAACTCAGCATTAGGGAGTCTGCAGCAGAACCTTGGGGCCCTCCAGCTTGCGCTGCCCCCAGCATACTTGTCATCAATTGCTGCCAGTTTTGCTCCTGCTGCTCCTGCTCCTGCTGCTTTTGCTTTTGTTGCTCCACGCCTGGAAGATGCTGCTGTTCCCCGTGACGTGAATCCTGCCACTGCTGCGCCTGTTGCAGCTGGTGTTGCTGGTGCTGATGCTGGTCGATTTGATGCTGCTGTAGCTGCTGGTGTTGCTCACTACTGCACAGCATCCGCCTATGCTGCTTTTGCAGCCTCTTCTGTTTGTTGAAGGAGGATCCCCTTGCAGGTGCTTCGGCATCTATCAGCATCTGCATCTGCTGCTGGTGTTGTTTGTGTGGCTCCATTAGTACCACCATCTGCTGTTGCTGCTGTTGATGCTTCTGCCGCTTTTGCCTCGCACACCTGAGGGGACCAATGACACTACACTGCTGCTGCCCGCAGAGTTTGCATACCGCGACCTGCAGAGGGGAGACGAAAATAAAATACGCAAGTCCACAAGAAGAAAAGAACGCAACAGCAAATAGTAGTATTTATAGAAAGGCAGGAATAATAATAGGGATGCCACCCTAGACAACAGTAGTCACAGCAGTAAGAACACCAAGCACAATAACGAAAACAATAAAAGGGAGAAAAGCCAGAACGAAAACCCATTAATTTTGCCTCCAAGAGTGGTATGAATTGATGTTGCTACTGAGACCCACAACCGACGAAGATGCAGTAAAAGCCAACAACCCATCAACCGCAACTCCACGCAATCCAGCAGCAAATTGCTGCTGCTGCAGCAGCTGCTGCCTGCTTCGTCGCAACACTGCAGCACAAATCAGCAGCCGCAGCAGCAACATTAGCAGTTAAAGGAGGAGGAGCAGCAGTGGGTCGTGTTGCGGATTCTACCAGATTCCACCGGCGACCGTTGTGGGTGTACTCCGCATAACACACGCAGAAGGTGCAGCAGCTGCATGCGTCGTGCTGCTCTGCTCACTCCGTCGACCCCACGCTGCGAGAGGCATCAGCGGCTGAGTAGCAGAAGCACACGTCAACAACGGCACCAGAGGGACCCCACACCCTCGGCACAGGCCTTCAAGCGCCTTTGCTCCTACTTCTGCAGCGCATGCATGAGACGCAGCACGAGCAGCACAGGAGAGATGCTGCAAAAGTGCCGCATGCAGGAGCAGCAACAACAGCAGCAGCACACGCAGCAACAGCAACCAGCAACCAAGAGGAAACAGCAACGGAGACTGCGCCTCCCTACATAAGCAGAGGCCTGAAATTCTCCAAAACAGAATAAAAATACGTAAAAGATAAACGCATACGAAAACAATAATAAGCAAGCACCAAACATGTAAATATACAACAAGCATGTAAACAAACAAACATACCAGTCAACACAAACGAACAAAAATGCAAGCAAGCAAGCAAACAGAAGAATTTAAATAAAGCTAAACAAACAGATAAACAGACAAACAAACAAGCAATCAGATCAGTTACCGATGCTATAGTGCTGCGCCATTTCTTTTGCCCGCCGCCTGCACACAAACGAAAGCAGCAAACTGTTGCTGCTGCCGCAATTCCTACTGCTGGTGGTGTTGGCTGCTGCTGCCAATGCTGCTCTTACTGCTACTGCTGCGGCAACTAATACAGCGCTGCAGGAGAGATGTGCATACGAATAAGCAGCAGAAAGACGCGGTGCGACTGCTGCTAGCCGCCGTGCCGAGGCTTCTAGCAGCAGAACAGTTGCCTTTCCCCTTGCTGCTGCTGCTGCTGCGGGATTCGGGGCTTCTGTTGCTTCCTGCTGAAACCCTGTTAGAGTCTCCCGCAGAAACTCCACCTGCTGTGGGGTAAACAAAACATGCTGAGTCTGGTGCTGCAGCTGCTTCTTCTGCTGCCACTGCTGCGGCTGCCATTGCTGTTTCTGTTTGGTAACTTGCTTGTGCAACTGCTGGTTTTGCTGTTGTTGTTGTTGCTGCTGTTGAGGGACTCGACGAACAGGCCAGCAGCTCTCTTGCTGCTGATAATCCCTAGAGTCCTCTTTCTGCAACTGATGTTGCTTAGTTGCCTGCTTCTGCTGCAGTGACTTTGGTTGGCGCTGCTCCGCTGCCTCTGGCTGTAGCTTCTCCGCTGCCTCTGGCTGCTGCTCTGCTGCCGCTGGCTGCTGCTCTGCTGCCGCTGGCTGGTGCTGCCCTGCTGCCGCTGGCTGGTGCTGCCCTGCTGCCGCTGGCTGGTGCTGCTCTGCTGCTGCTGGCTGGTGCTGCACTGCTGCCGCTGGCTGGTGCTGTTCTGCTGCCGCTGGCTGGTGCTGCTCTGCTGCCGCTGGCTGGTGCTGCTCCGCTCCAGCTGGCTGCTGCTTCTGCTGCAGCGGCTCGCAAGAACCGACTAACCGATGCTGTTGCTGTTCTCGATGATTCTCCGCCTGGTGGGCAGGAGGGCCCTCTTCCGGAACTTCAGTTCGTCTCCTCTTGCGTTTCCTTTTATTACCATTTTTCATGACAACAAAATCCTGAGCATCCGTTGCACCACCAGCAGTCGCAGGGCCTTGTTCCACTATCTGCTGTTGTTGTTGCTGCTGCTGTGGCTGTCGTTGTTGCACCTGCTTTTGCTGCTGCGGCCTCTGTTGACTTGTCTGCTTTTGTTGGTGAAGCACTTTTCCGTGTAGATTCTGCGTTTGCCAGTGCTGCGTCTGCTGTTGCGTCGGCTGCACCTGAAGCTGTTGCCCTTCCTGTTGGTTCCCTCGTTTCTGCTGCTGCTGGCCACCTTGTTGTTGCTGGTGCTTGGTTGCAACATCCTGCTGGTTTGGTTGCTGCTGCTGCTGCCGCTGGGGCCGCTGCTGTTGCAGGTTCTCTTGTTGCTGATGTTGCTGTTGTCGACCGAAGGTCTTCCCCAAGTTTCCAGCTCGCCCCGCTGCTGCCCGCAGTGCCAGGGCTGCTGCTATGAGGGAAGCCATGGAACCTGTCTGTAGTGCCCTGTTGAAGACGGGGGCCCTTCGATGTATCCCGCTTCAGAACCGGGGGCCCCTCCCCTGCTACAGAGGGAGTTAGGGGGCCCTCAGCATAGCGGCCTCTTCTTCTCCCCCTGAAAATCACCAAAATAAAAATAAAACAAAATTATTCTGACAAAAACAGAAGTCCCTTCTTGTAACGTAGCGGAGGGCAGCATTGTGGGGCCCTCCTCACGGGGCCCCCGTCAACCGACAAGGGGCGTTGTTTGTTCAGGGACAAAATGGGTCCTTTTAATTTGAGAAATCAAGCAATAAATAATAGCTTCATTATTATATATATGTATAAACACGTTTTATTTAAAAATGAGGTTATTTGGGCCTGAAGTACGAAACAGTCTCCCGCTTCTTTGTCCTTTTCGCATTATTCAACCTTGGTTGCACGCTCGTAGCATTTTTTGTTGAATTTCTTCGTCCAGTTTATATCTAAATGCAAATGGTGCAAGTAAGGCCGTTTGCAAGCTGACTTTGGTCATCTTCAGCAAATGGAGGCGACGGCATCCAAAACAAACACTTTCGCGTTAGAAAAATATCATAAAGCGCATGCACATAAAATAAATTGACTAAATATCTGTCGTGTGCAAGCGGCTGTGGAAGTAGGGATTGTGGCGGTCCATTTATGTGCATATGTGCATATGCGTTTATACCTATGCACTTACACCTACGCATCTGCACTTCTTATATATATATATATATTATATATATAT
>NW_013566502.1:0-27734 GCF_000499605.1 Eimeria maxima | reverse complement strand
CCCCCCCCCAAAAAAACACACACACACACACACACACATATCCACCGCACCTGTACAGCCTGGGGCGCCCGTCTATGCCGTCGTTCATAAGCCGTTTGCGGACGGTGTCGAAGGGGAAAACAATTGCCTGCGCCGCCATATTGGCAGCGCTGCCTGCGAGCAGCAGAAGACAAGGGAAATCTATCTGCTCCTTCAGCCTCCCCTGTGCTTAATCTGCTGCGTATGAGCCTCCACCGCCAGGTGGTGACGCAATCGCTGCTCCTGCTATTGCATTTTCATGCGCAAAAGAGATGAAACGGCTCTTAAGCCACGGGATACCAACGATACACCTGGACAACTAACCATACACCCACATCGTCACAGAAGCCTGCGTGCAATTTGCTGCTGCCTTGACAGACAACTGCTCACGTGAATTCCACTACAGAACACAGCGCACTCTCCGCTGCTGCTGCTGCTTTGGTTCAAATCCCACCTGAAACGCCTGCGGTGAGCAACACAAGGGGCCAAGATCCGCCAGCGCTTCGCCGTTGCGCTGCATCACCCAAAGTCCTGCAGCGGCACACGGCAGCGCAACAGCAGTATACATGAATGTTCCCCCACTAGCAGCAGCTGCTGCTGCACTTGCGTAGGCGCTGCCAGGTTAGCTAGCGATTTCATGACCTGCTCCCTAGAATGCCAGCAGCGAACGAACGTAGGACCGCTCACATGGGTGTACGTAGCGAATTACCCCGTGCACACACCTAGCTAGCTAGCCTCTGTTTAGACTGCCTGCTGGTGCATTATGCGTCATCAGCTGCGTGTCACGTCGCTGGCTCGCAACATCTTCAGGTGCGCACGCACCTTTGAGATAAGTCGAAGAAGGACATCTGCAGCATGACGTACGGAACTCCCGACAGAAGGGTCACAGAAAAGCCTTTGAAGAATCCTGACGGGCCCTCTAGCTGCCACACGCGGCGAGCACAGTCCACTACTCCATTGTAACCCTTTCTGCTGCTGCTGTTGATGTTGCTGTTGTCTTTGTTGGTCTTCCAGCTCTTAGTGCTGCTGCTCATTGTGAGGCCGCTCACGCTGCGGTTGTTGTTGGGATAGGGACCATTGGTGGCACTGCCGCTGCTGCTGCTGTTTGGTGGAGGTGCAGCAGCTGCTGCTACTGCTGCTACTGTTTCGTGATGTTTCCCAAGTTGATCTGCGTTGATGCCAACTGCAATTCTGACGGAAAGTAAATCCAACGGATAAGATAGGGTCTTCTGCAGCGAGCCAGCGAGGGCCCCTGAAAGCAACAGAGAGCCCATGCTCGGACGGCTGCTGCCGTTGCTGTTGTTGTTGTTGCTGTTGTTGTTGTTGTTGATGCTACTGCTGGAGAGGGCTCGCTTCGCGAGATCGTTTGCAGGGAACTTGATGGCGTAGCAAGCAGCAGCTCGGACTGCGTTGACTCCGTTGCCCCTCCAGAGACCCTTAAGCCCTTCTTCTTCCACGACAAGCCGAAGACCCGATAGGATGCCTCTGTATTTTGTGTATCTGATGGTGTCTTTTCCACCCCCTTTGTAGGTGAAACCACATCTGTCTTTTCCAGATACAACCGCTTCATTCAAGTTTCTGTTCAGCTGAACACCAGGGGATACTCCGCAAGAACAGCTGCTCTGTTGCAGTGCTATACGAGACGGCGAATGCTGCTGTTGCTGCTGCTGGGCGCTGTGCTGCAGCATGCCCTGTACCTGGTACAGCAGCCTCAAACGGTCCATGGGGGCGCAGACTGTCTTTGTAACCAGCCCGCTCACAGCAGCGCTGATAAATAGCTCAAAGGAACTGGGAAGCCTCCGGGAGATTGTACTGTGTACGGACACCTGCTGCAACTCCTGCTTCTGCGGAGGCGGCCGCACCTCCTCTAGCTGCTGCGCTATTGTCGGCATCCCGGAGACAGATCTTCAGCTAGACGGACATACTTAGGACAACGGTGACAGTTCGGAGCTGCTGCCTGTTGCTGCTGCTTCTGTGGCCGTTGCTGCTGTTGTCTCTGTCCCTGCATATGCGGCGATGGAACTCCCCTTCAGGCACCCGCATGGTAGGTGTCCTGTAAGACTTGAATGACAATAAAGGGCCGACGAAAATAGGAGCACCAGTTGGAACCAAAGGGCAATCATACATAGAGTTCAAGAGTAAGTCTTGCAGTGAGTGTATAAGGCCTCAAAAGCAACAACGACGGCCTCCTGGGGCCTTGAGGGGCTTTGAGGCGTGTATACAGAAGCAAGCTGCAAGAGCAGGCGAAACTGCCTTTTACTAGACAACATTAAAAAACTTCATTCCAATTTTTTGTCTGTTCAGCGATGCGGTACATGCATTTGCTTCAGCGTGCGCTCAGGGGGCCCTGCAGACCCTCGGGGGGCCCTGCGCTGGGCAGCAAGTTGCTGTTGCTGCTGCTGTTGCTGTTGCTACTGCTGATGCTGCCTTGGCAGCTGCAGCATCTGTAATTGTCTGGGTGCGGCGTGAGTTGCACAGCAACTATAATAATAGTGAGTCTATTAATTGTGTCCAATTAGACCAATTTTATTTTAGTGTGTAAGCAACAATTGACGAGCAGACCGGAAGCGACCCCACAGAGTGTATCGGCAACAGGCCCCCTAGCCTGGGTGCACTGCTGAGCCGAGCAGCGAGGGGGTATCTCCTTGACGTTTGCACTTTTGCGTATTTCTTTGCCTTTCCAACTGCCAAATCCACTACGAAAGGAGTAAATCTTGTGTGTTTTTTGATCGCTTGCTGCTTTAACGCGTTGTAGGCAGTGCCGCCCACAGCTGCTGCAGTGCCGCGGCCACCGCAGCAGCCACGCAACGGGCGGCGCAGCAGCAGCAGCAGCAACAGCTGCTGCTGGGCAGCGTGCAGCAGCACACCAGGAGTTTTTGTTGGGTTTTTTGCCTTCCTCTAGTCCTGAAAACAGTGGTCAGCCTGCTCTCTGGATGCTCCCTTTTCCTCTGCTGCTGCAGCAGGATACTTGCTGCTGCTGCTGCTGCGCTGCGCCTGTGCTGCTAGAGTTGTTGCAGGCAGCACAAGCAGCAGGAGCAGCAGTCCGTTCCACTCAGGTGCTAAAACACATCATTTCTAATTGATGAAAGGGTCAAATTGTCTTATTTATCTCGTGTGTCTGTGCCTCCACACCCCGCAGTAGCCTGCTGCTGCTGCTGCTCGACCCGGGCGTCGTGCTGCTGCTGCTGTTGCTGCGGCAGCGCTAGCCCCCATTTCTCTCCTCCTCGCCGCCCCTTGTCGTGTATAGATCCCGTCGTGTGTTAGACTTGTCTACATCATTGGTGGCTTGGATTTAGACCCCGCTGCTGGGGTGTGTGCGCCGCTGCTGCTGGTGCTCTTCTTGAGGGGGCGCCGCAGCCGACAGGGGCAGTCGAAGGAAGTACACGGTGCCAGAAGCAGCAGCAGCTGCTGCTGCTGCAATCGCAAGCATTCAGATCCTGCTGTTTGTCACCTTTAATGAAGCGCACAGCCACACCGGCTGTAGCCGCTTCTTGTGGGCCCCTCACATGCTGCACACCTCTGCAGACAAGACAACGGAAGTAAAAACCCTCAAGTTCTGGGCTTTCTCTCCTTCAACTCCCCATTTGATGACACGGTAGACACTCGGCTGCTGCTGCTTGCGGCTCTACGGCGGCCTCTTGCCACCTGGCCCGTCCTGTCCCAGCAGCAGCAGCAGCAGCAGCAGCAGCAGCAGCAGCAGCACTGCAGCAGTCCTCGTCCTCTGGCGGGTTGTTGTGGCTGTGCTGCTCTGTGGGGTGCAAATACTGCAGCGGCAGTGTAGGGTGTGCATACAGCACAACTCAGCATGCTCCCACAGCTGCCGCAATCGCCCCCGTGCCTCCCTTCAGGCGTGATGGACCCCTGTCAAGCGGGAGGTTGCTGCGGCTGCACCAGCAGCAACAGCAGCTGCTGCGAGGAGTCGGGAACGGAGCCCTTCCTGCAGCAGTCCTGCTGCGTAGCTGCAGCAGGGGAGCTTGCCTGCAGCCGGTGTGCTGCGTACGCTCAACTGCTGCGGCTGCGGTGTGACTCATCCCCTTCATTTTTCGCCCCTCCCCCTGCTGCTGCTGCTGCATTCTCTTCCGCTGCTCTCCCAAAGTCGGAAGAGCTGGAAACCGCTGCAGCAACAGCAGCTGCAGCAGCAGCTCACGGTTCCCCAGCAGAGCTGCAGCGCTGCGCTGCTGCACCGGCAGAGTCCCCTTCGGCATGCTGCTGCTGCTGCTTCTACTACGGCGTCAGCAGCAGTTGCGGCAACACCAGCTGCGGCAACACCAGTTGCGGCAACACCAGTTGCGGCAACACCAGTTGCGGCAACACCAGTTGCGGCAACAATAGTTGCGGCAACAATAGTTGCGGCAACAATAGTTGCGGCAACAATAGTTGCGGCAACAACAGTTGCGGCAACAACAGTTGCGGCAACAACAGATGCGGCGGCAGCAATTGCGGCGGCGGCAGCAGTTGCAGCAGCAGCAGTTGTGGCGGCAGCAGCAGCGGCAGCAGCAGCATCAACTGCGAAGGGTGGGGTCCTCTGCCCGGGGGTGCCAGCGAGGAGATGCAATGCTTGTTTAGTAGTGCATGCATGCCCTGTCTGGCGCTTCAGGAGGCGGCCGTTCCCTTAGCAGCAGAAGATAACAACGGACGCTCGCAGCTGTGGGGCCCGTCGGAGGATAGTTGGGTGCCTCGCGACTGCTGGGGACCCCCCGCGAGGTGCACCGGCACGGGGGGACCCCCTGGACACGACAGGCGGCCTGCTGCAGCAGGCGTGGGGACCCTGCTGCTGCAGCTGCCAAGCAGCCTCATCTGCGATGCTGCGAGACTGACGAGCGCCCGCAGTCCCCTCAACTTCAGCGAAGGCACCTTACGGGCCCTCCCGTCATGTAGTGCAGCAGAGGTAGAAGCCGCCACACCACCAGCTGCACAAGACTGCTGCCAGCAACGCTGCAGCGGCGCGTACAGCTGCCGGAGCAGCACCAGCACCTGCTGCTGTGCATTCGAAGCAGAAGTACTGAGACAGCACAGAATGGAGGCAGCAGATGATCTGCTACGACTGGACGAAGACCTACTACTCCACGGTGAACAAACTGCTGCAATTCCAACTGGCGCTAGTGCTGCTCCTTCAGCAGCAACTGCTGCTGCTGCCTCGCCAGCCGCTCCCACTTTGTGTCGCGACGTCCAGCAGCAGCGGCACGAGCCGCAGCAGCGGCAACGGCAGCAGCAGCCGCTCGACCTGCAACGCTTCGAACAACTCTCCCCCTTGCCGATGTCCTCCTGCGCAAGTGGATGCTCCTCTCCTATGCAGCCGACGCACATCGATCAGCATACACCTTCCAACCAGCAGCAGCAACAGCTGACGGTCCTTGAGGGCCAGGGCACCACACAGTCTTTGTCACTGGAGAGCCAACAGGCAGAAGCAGCGGCTCTCATCATGACGGAGAAGAGGACCCGCTCAAGGCGACGCCGCTTCCTAGAACCCCTTGCGGCCCCAAGACAACAGCATCACCACCACCAGCAGCACCAACAGCAGCAGCACCAACAGCCACAGCGTCAACAGCAGCAGCACCAGCATCAGCAGAACCAGCATCAGCACCAAGAACAGCAGGAGGAGCAGCAGCAACAGCAGCAACGGCAGGAACAGTTAACTCCCGGGGGTTGTTGTGGCGGCCAGACCTGTATTTGCTCGCGACAACAGCAGCAACAAACTGCAGGCAGCTTCTATGTGGCAGAGGCGGACGCGGCAGCTGGGCAGAACTGCTACGGGGGCTCACATGCAGAGCAGCAGCAAAAAGAGCAGCAGGAATCGATGCTGCTCCACTTGGACAAACGGAAGGTACTGACAAACACCCCTTCCGCGGAGGCGAACTGCGATGACTGGCAGGCTAGCCGCGGTGACCAGTGGTCTTGTGATGGGCGGGGGGGCCAATCACTGATGCTGGCCTCAGAGGAGCAGCAACGGCAGCGGCAACAGCAGCTCTCTCCAGCCTCATACTATGACTTTTCGTGTTCACCCTCCACAGCAGCTACTAACTCACAGCAGCAGCAACAACAACAACAACAACAACAACAACAGCAACAGCAACAGCAACAGCTGCATCACGGCGAGTCGCCCACATTAACTTGCAGCGCGTGTGGCAATGCACCCACTTGCTGCTGCTGCGGCTCATTGGTACTTGATCAACAGCAACAGCAGCAGCAGCAAAGAGTGGGTATACACACTTTAGTGGATGGCACGATGGCGGGGCAGCTCTCCCATGTGCCGCCAGAGTCGGGAGTGGGCAATGAGCCAGCATCAAGCAACAGCAGCAGCAGAAGCAACGCAGCGCAGAAATTGGGCCAAGACTCGTCTCCACCGTCTGGATCGCGTTCGCCCAAAGTAGAAGAAACAGCAGCTGCTGCAGCTGCTGCAGCAGCTGCAGCAGCGGCTGCAAATGTGGGGACCCCGTTTGCATGCGGAGGGGAACTGCCTGTTTGTTTGCCTCAAAGCGAAGACAGCAGCCCATGCCCATCTCTGCTCCGGCTCACAGAGGCACAATGGCAGCAATTCAGGGCCCAGGGACTCTTCAAGCTTGGGGATAAGGGGCGGGCCATAATTAAAAGCAGAATTTCCAGGTGGGGAAGACTTTACAGTTTCAGAGGGCAATTGTTTATGGTGGGGGGGAGGGTTTAGGGTGTGTAAGGGGCACACCCTGAAGGGAGGGGGCTCTATTGGGTCTAGGATATGTTTGAGATGAGGGCGTAGGCTTTAGGCTTTAGGACATTGCATGTCGGCACGCATAGAGGATTCATCCCCCATCTGGCAGCTAGCGAAGCACCGTGGAACATCTAGAAGAGTGATGGCGTTGTTGCTACGTGGGGCTCTCTGTGGTGTACAGGCAGCTCCGCGTCTTCCCTCATCTTCGCAAGAGGGCTTCGGCAGTGGCTGGGGTCCGATGCGCCACTACTAAGCAGCTCTTCCAGCTGGCGCAGGTGGGTTTTGGGTTTAGGATTTAGGGGTTAGGATTTAGGGTTTAGGCTAGTTTGTGTCGCTTAGCTTCGAAGGGTTCAGAAGCACAAGCATCAGAAAAACGTCTGATCAAACATAACCCTATTCCGTTACATTGGTGGCCTGGAAACTGCATGCACCGAGCAGCCTGGAGGAATAAGCGTGCAGCGGTAAAAGCTAGGAATGTGCTTTTTCTGGTGCAGATATGTGGGTTGTATGACGTGCTGCCTCCCCAATTCCAGCCAGTCTCCTTCAGGGGCTCGCAGCAGGGGCAACCGCAACAGCAGAATTGCCAACTGGATGCACAGCAGGGGGTGCATCAGGATGCAACAGCAACAGCAACAGCAGCAGCAGCAGCTGTGGTGGGCCCCTTCTCCTCCCTCAGCCCTCTAACCAATAGCTCGCTCACTGACACGGGACCAGCGGGTGGTGCTACCACGGTGGCCGCACAAGCACTCATGGTTGGAGACTTCGAGGGGACGTCTCCTGGGAGCAGCACCAGCAGCAGCAACAACAGTACCAACACTGGATTTTGGCAGCAGCAGCAAATGCTGCTGCAGAATATGCAGCAGCAGTCGCAGCAGCAGGTTTTTTGCGAGCAACAGCATCTGCAGCTTCATTTACTCTGACGCAGTGGCCTGGTGGTTCTGTAGAGAGGAAACCTCCTTGCTGCGAACACAACAACTGCAACAGATCTTATTCTTATGGGCGATCTGCAGGTGCAGCAGCGGCTGCAGCTGAGCCCAAAACAACGGGAAAATCTTTGCAGCATCTTCTCCAAAGGAAGGCTTGCTGCTACACTGAATTCATCATTTGCTCCCGAAGACATCCTGAACTAGCTGCTGCTGTTGAACACGGTAGAAGCACCACCAGCGACCGCAGCATCAGCAGCAGCAGCAGCCGCAGCAGCAGCGGAGAGAAAGGCTTCTTAAAGGGTAGCTGGTTCTCTGGCGACTTGTACTTTACTGGACAGAAAGGACTTGGCGGCATTCTGACTCTGCTCTGTGGCAATGACAGAACATATTTTCTTGCGTCTTCTTAAACATGCACAAGCGGAAGGAGAAACCTAAACCCGCATTTTTCGGCTTCACCTCCTCGCAGCAGCGCCGTCAAGCAGGGAAACGAAACAGCTGCTACAGAACCTTCAGCAGCTGCTCTCGCAACTGCTGCAGAGTTGCGGCTGCTGCTCCCATCTCTCACACGGCCAGGGCTAAGCGCTTTGGGGGTGTATATAATGAATATACAGTTTGCACATATGTTGGGTTGTCGTGTGATCTTGATACCAAAAGACACCCATCTGGGGAGACAGACGTAGTGAAATTGCTGCGGGAAGCCCCATACGATGGCTGCCTCTTAGCACCCTTCCCTACGTAAAATGCAATATGCATACCTGCATCGAGGGATGCTTGTATGCTTTGCGTGTAGGGTGTATGCGGATATATGTACGACGTGCACAAAAGTAGAGGCGTTTGGTGAGCGGCGAATATGTGAAGATAAGCCAATTTGCTAATATGTATTATGTGTGTTTATATAAATTATATGAATATGAGTAGATATATGAACGTGTCTCCATGAGTGTATGCAAGGCCTAGGGTGTGTGCTGGGTAGCCTTCAGCGGGCATGAAGATGTGTGTAGGCCTGTGTGTTGTTTTTGCACATAATCTTGCGGCAAGTTTGCCTTTAGTTTGCTTTCAGTAATTCGAAGTGCTGCTTTGGTTAGTGCATGTTCCCCACAGCACAGAAGTGCACGCATTGTTGCATTTAAGGGTTCTTCTTACATCCGCCCCTTCGGCAGCAGCCGCGACGGCAGCAGTGACATCAGCTGCTGCAGCAGCTACAGCAGAAGCGGCACAAGTTCCTTAGGATTTCTCTTCTTCAGCTGCCACTGGGCACTGAGGTGGGTGGGTGCTGGCATCGTTCAACCTCACATTGGAAGGGATTGCATAGAGCTCACGCTTCGTGAGATGCTTTCCCATATGTATTTTTCGCATTAAACGAACAACACATGTCATTTTCATTAGCGCATATTCACATCGACGCGTATTGCCTCGACAATTGCAAGTGTAGGCCACGACGCGGGCACGAACACGTGCAGAGCAGACGGCTTTGCCGAGGCGGCAACCAGCTGGCGTGATGTTTCTGTCATTGCTGTTGCTGCTATTACATTACAACCGTAGCAGAGGGGGGAAGTGCAGCTGTGTTGCGTTAATTGTTCGTCTTGTTCGTTGCTCATTACTTTGGAACAGTGCAGTCTAGTGAAGCACGAACAGGCCCCCGCATGGCTACCTCTGAAGCATTGAACAATTCCTTAATACCAATACAGTAATATATGCAAGAAGACCAGGGTTTGTGAAAGTAGTCGAGATATCGCACAGGCGTGCTTCGGGCGGAAGAGGCTGGGGTTACGGTGTGCCGTGTCCGTTATTCAAATACTAGTGATAGAGCTCGGTAAGAGGCACTTACCCTTCTTTCTATTCAAGTGAATGAGATAAAACATCGTTTCCAAGGGCAATTTACCCTCGATTTTGAAGTTGTTTCATTGGTTTTGCTAGGTGTACGGACAGAGCTCCTGGATTGCATGCGATCGCCGCATCAGTCGATCTGCTGTCCGCGGGGAAAGTGCCACAAGCGTCGCTGTATAGGGCCTTAAGTTTACGAGTGAAGGCTCCTACATGAAAATAGAAGTATACAGTTGCCTGGGGAAGCCATCTTGTCTCTTAATCGACCCGCTTTCCTACTAGGATGTGAACTCGTTCAACGTGAAACTCACTATGAAAGAAGAAGGGCTGCTGCAGCCTCGCAGCTCTTTGGATTCATCAGGCAGCGTTTATACAGACTCCAGCAGAGGCCAGATTCATGCAGAAACCCGATCGAACGTGCAGAACGTTTCAGCGGGGGGCGGCAGCACTGCCGAGGTAAATGGTGAAAGAGGAAGCTCCTCGGAAATAGATAGCAACAAGTCACATGCGCTTAGCGCTCGATATGTCTCATACTTGGGCTGCATCAAAGACAACTGGTCCTCCTGCCACGCAGCGAAACTGCTTGATGAGAATCTCATCGCCTATCTCCGCCCCCGATTCGTGCTGCTCTCGACCCCTCTGAAAGTTCGTGTACTGACCTCGTTTCTTTATATCAAACCCGACCTCGTAAGCAACAAATATACCAAGAAGGTGGCGTTCTTTTGCACTTGCTCTTTCCTTGATCCTACGGACTTCAGAGTTTATGTGCCCAATTATGTTACATTTTCCGTGTTCGTGGACGTCTCCCAGTTTGTCTGTGCCTCCAACGATTGTAGCGCTTTCTGCGGATAAAAATTGGTTGTTTCGGTGTATTCAACATTTGCATAGGATGGTTGTTAGCATGCAGTAGCCGTAGTGCGTGAATAGCCACTGTCTGATTTGCTCTGTTCTCCCTTCAGCGAGAAAGGTGCAGCGATACTCTCAGCGAAATAACGAAGGAAGGAGAAACGGACCCCAACGAATGGGTCAAGAAACTCAGCCGCATCCTGGTTCGTGCAGACGGCGTTTAGCCACGTCGAGAGGAAAGAGCGCCATATGCTACGCTGCAGCAGCTGATGCTGCTACTGCTGTCGTTACTTATGCTGTTGATGCTGCCACTGTTATGGCTGTCGCTGCTGTTGTGGCTTCTGCTCCTTATCCGTGTTCGTTGAACACGACAACATATAGCTTCTCATGCTGGGGCTACAAATTCTTCTGATACCGCGGGTGCCTCTGCGGTTGCTGTCGTCGGTGCTGATGTTGCTGCTTTTGCTGGTGCTGCTGTTGCCTTTTGTGTCAAGATTCCGTACATCACAAGCGGCAGGATCGACTTGCGGGAGACAGACACTGAGACGGCTTTTAGGATTATTAATTTTCTGGATGAGCAAAAAGGTACTGCAACATTGCTTAGACGCTGATCATTAAGTAACCCTCACCTGCCGCTATTTGGTGCATTACTGTCGCCGTTCTTTGTGTTTCTGTAAAGAAAAAATTCTATTGTACTCCTCCTTTGCTTCTTTCCCCCGAAGGTGTGTTTTGTTGAGACTCTACGGAACAACCCTTCAACTGATGGGACGTGGGCAATACTAATAAGTGAGTAGGCAGTCAACAAAATTGAATATTTTTGGTTTTTGAGTTTTGATAATTCTGTGCATGCAAACGCAGCGCTGAACCCCCAGCAGGGACCGTACCGGCAGAAAGCAGGCCTGGAGGAGCAGCACATGTGTGAACCGCATACAGAAATTGAGACTGCTGCGGCTGTTGCAGCGGCAGCTAGCAGCGAGGATCCTCTGTTGCATTTGCTGCAGCTACCACAGAAAGGAGTGCTGGAAATGACTCTGTTCAACGCCCGGGACAGTTTCGACAACGTGCTTAAAGGCGTACGTTCGTGTACCTCCAGACTATGTATAGGCAGCATTCTCTGCTCTCAACTTCATGCTCTGTTTCTCAAGTTTCTTACCTCTAGTTCCACGTGCGTCTTTTGATCCATCTGATGTTTACCTCCTCTTGATTCGTCGCAGATCGTCCACCGGGGGACCCAGGAACTGCGCAGGGCACAGCGAGCTGTGCAACAACGAGAGCGGAGTCAGAACGAAAGTAGGAAGGATACTTCAGTGTAATGTCGTGATGCTTTGAAAGGCATTCGAGTGCCTCTCCCTGTTGTAAGCACCAGCACTGACACAGCAAAAGCCGTGCATACACGCTGGTTAGATGCATCTTTTGACACCAACTTCGGCTCTGCGAGGCAGAAACAGCCTCGAGCCTCAGGGCCAGAAATTGTAGAATGCCGCAGAGGCTAACAAAACTTTCTACATCCAGTTGGCCCCTCTGTGGTCCATTTAAGCCAACTACCAGCACACATAGACGCTGCGAAGGAGCGCACCCTTTCCTTTACTTGCTGGACGCCTCAGCACATACTGGGGCGGATAGGCACACCACACAATCTGAGTCAGATGTTCTGCTGTCTCACTAACAAACCCATCCTACTGTACCTACTAGTATCAATGCTATCAATGCGTCAATGCTATCAATGCGCCAACGCATAATATCTGTATTCTGCGTTCATGCTACAAAAAGCCTTCAGCGGCCTCTGAGTCAGTACACTTTGCCCCATTGCATCCTCCAACGAACGGGGAAAATAAAAAAAAAATCACGCTCAGAACGTCAGCCTCTGGAACTGCAGCCATCCCTATATACCATCCTCCGCAACCCCACCCCTCCCAAAAAAAAAAAAACCAGCTGCTAGCTCTCTCTAGATGACTCATTATATTCTCAAGGCGACTGCGGTGTACACACACCGATCCTCGCCGAACGAAGTACACAGCGAGATCTGCTACATCCCAATAGCAGTATCCCCTACACTTCTACTAAACTTCATCCGACACCAGATTGTGGCAGACATGCACGGCTGCTGCCAATAGAGTTTAAGCCCTCCTGGCAGCTGTCTGCAAACTCTTTAGCCACCACCCTCTCTCGGGAGGCACTTTTCTGATGTATTAACCTTCACATAAGCCCACGCGTACACGAATGTATACGAATGCACATATTAGTCCATTCGTATACTTACACGTTTACTCAAACTCATCTACATACCCATATACACAAGAACATATAGTGTATAGGCAAAATACTACATACATAAGACGGCGCCTAATGGCCCACAAAAACAGGAGGTCGCGAATAATACTGAAGGCCCCTGAAAATCAAAGTCTTGCTCAGCCCGTCGTCGTCCCACCTCAGGTGTGAGACAGATGCGCTGCCTCCATATTAGCTCTTCATTTGATATGTTCTCCCCTCATTCAACCCCTACAATCCACCTGCCTCACTCGGCTCGCACCTCACCGTACAAAATATATCAAAACTCTGCGCAAGGCCTTAAGACAAAACAAAGGTGCCAAGGCGCGCAATGGCCAACCTGAGGGCGCAGAACTGCCGGGTAAATCTTGAATTATTAAACTGGCAGAATGAAGCGAGGTCATGCGCTCGTACCGGATTGGCAGTGGAAGGCTACGCAACGCCACCCCTTGCTGCTCCTATGTAAACCTCGGTGCTCCACAAGGAGAAAAATCGAAAAATGGTTACAAGAGCTGCAAATTTAGGAGCTGCATACGCCACAGATAAAACATACACAATAGGTTTTACATATTTTTTATATATGCATATATACATAGTATGTACGCACATATGCATGCATGTACTGCATGCGTCTATAGGAAGAGCCTGAGTCGAAATTCAAAACATAATTTCGATATTTTAGATTCGTCGCACTGCGTCGCTGCAGCATCTCCTATGGATCCCGAATAAAACACGCGGGCTGCAGGTATGCTTCAGCAGGTCACCGCTGCTAACAGCCTACTGCACCTTTTGTACCCTTCACCAAGCTGCTGCTGACCAGCTGTTGTCTGCTTCCTCTGCGCCGCTGCCTCCTAGGGCAGTCGTTCGCGAAGACAACGAAAAAAGGTCATTTTCCTTGCATTGCCACAGCTCCATGTTGCTGTCCTCCAGCTCGTCGGAATCGCGCCGGCTCGTTGAGAGGCGGCAGTGTGCTGCCTCTGCAAACCCTCCTTCCCTCCCGGCGTGCATCTCCTCAAGGCCTGGAGGCGCAGACAGCCCTACCGATGGTCCCCCAGACAGGGAGGTCTGTAGCTGCACAGAAGAGTACGACTTCATGTACGCCCCCAAGGCCTGCTGTATGTCGGCTAGGGCCTCCGTCTTAAACGCTGGCTCTGTGCTGCGCCTCGGACTTTGAAAAAAATTGCGTTCGGACTGCATCACCGCCTCCGCTCCTGCCAGTTCCGAGCTGTCGAATGAGAATGGATTCTCTGTACACCGCGACAAGCAGGGGCCAGAACCCTGCTCTCCACCTTGCTGCATGGGGCCACATCCCCTACCCCTCCCCACCAACACTCCTATTGCTGGTGCTGGGGCCAGTTTCCCTTCTGGTAGCGCCGCTGCTGCTGCCCCTGAGGCTGTTGGTGCTGTGGTGGAGGAGGGTGCGCAAAGGTTATGCTCAGGAGATAGATTCCATAGGGATGCAGAGCAGAGGCCGTTGCTACTGCTAGCAGGCGAGCAGCGTGGCGACTCAGATGCAGACGACTGCAAAATATCGGTCGACAGGTCGGAACTAGTTGAGCCCTGGGTATCCCAGCGTTTTAAGGTGTTCACCTCTGCTAACAGTGAATCTAAAGAAGAGGCCGCTATGCTTGATCGCGCTTCGGAAAGTATACCGCCGCATATGACCTGTCGCAAGCGATCCAGGGTGGCCTCTGTGGGCTCCTTCACCCTCTCCCCGCCATCCCCGAGGGGCTCCCCATCGCCTCCTGTGGCGCTCCCCGCTGGTGCTCCTGTTGCAACTGCGCCTGTTGCGGCTACGCTACTTGCTGCCGCTCCTGCCGCTGCCGCTCCACCTGCCGTCGCGCCAGTTGTTGTAGCACAAGTTGCTGTTGCGCCAGTTGCTGTCGCGCCAGTTGCTGTCGCGCCAGCAGTTGCCGAGCCAGCTGCTACCGCTGCCGCCGCTGCTGCCGCTGCTGCCGCTGCTGCCGCTCGGTCCTTACGCTGCGACCCGTTACGGCCCGACAGCCTACACTGCTGTTGCAGCTGCTTCTTCCTCTCCAAGTGCGGCGGCAGGCTGCAAAGAACAGCACTCCCGACGCCCACCCCACACTCACCCCCGTGCAAACAAACGGAAGGAGTGAAGAAGCCATGCAGGAGGACCAGAGGCAGCACACTAGTGAAGGCTAACATACAGTTCCGAATATTGTAGCACACAGTGCAACGCAGAGTAAGAATGACCACGAGTGTCACACTCATGCAAATCACATGGATTATATGGATGAAAGAACCGACGACCGTCGACTTGGCGTACGCAGCGAGATGCACGTGTACAAGGACATAAATGGCTTTCCTCAATGGAGGGAAGCCCGGTAACCACAAACACACGGCTCACGACAAACGCAAATAGGTGAGATAGACTACCTGAACCCCCAAACTGGCTTCCATACTACTACTACAACCTCACTACCTCACTACCTTACTTCTCAGGCCGTAGGTCTGCGTCTCCATGAGCGTGTCTGCACAACTCTCCGCTGTAGCAGCACCCCTGTCTCCAGTACTTGCAAATGGTGGTCTTGAAGACGCCCACAGTCGACTGGAGCTCGTGCTCGCCGTGTGCGAAGTTGCAATCCTCGTTCTCGCACTTCCCCTTGAGCCAATACTTGCACAGAGACGTCTTCCTCAGCTCCAGCTTCTTCTGCAACTCCCCCATAGTATGCGCGTAGTTGCAGCTCTCCCGGTTGGGGCAGGCACCCAGTCGCAAGAAACTCAGACACATCAAATTCCTTAAAGAAAACGAAGCATACATAAGCAGTGAGAAGAAGAAGTTACCTAGCTGACTATGCGGCTAGAAATTTGCTACAATGCTCAGCAGACAAAGCCACATACGCAGTCCAGCACTGCAAGGGGGCAAAGCTATCTCTGAACGCAAGAAGGTCCTGTGGTCCGTCTCAATGTTGCACTCACTACTCCCATACTCTACGTACATTTAGGACGCCTTAGGTGACAAGCAATACATGCGAACATTACGTAAAAAAACGTGGGCTACAACCACACGTAGCGGGGATACGTATGCCATAAACTGCATCAGTAGGTAATATCCACACCTTTATTATAAATGCACACCGTAATCGCCACGAATGCATGTATACATGCACACATTCATGCCAACCAAGCAAATACGCACGCATACTTGAAATATAGTACAGCCAACGAATACTGGGCAAAATGGAAATGTGTGTCCTGCATTTCCATTTTGCCCAGCATTCGTTGGCTGTCCTGTATTTCGAGATGCAGGACATGGCAAAAGTACGGACACACGGAAGGGTAACGACGTCCGAAAAACGACCCGTAAAAAGGACCCGTGAAAGCGAGTCAGCGGTTTGTGGAGACAGCTAGGGAGGTATTCAACAACGTAGAAACAAACTAAGGGGACACACGGCGCTGCGCCACTAGGTGGCAAGGTAGATGAGAGCAGCAAATTCGTGTGATTGCGCATGTGCAATGTAATACACACTATAAAGAACGCACGGTATGTGCAGGGCTCTCATGCACTCGTCGTACGTAACGCTGCATCGACAAGCACCACGTATCTGCAATTTGCACGCGTGAACGTATGCAGCGTACGTCCATGTAAACATAGACACACAATAATATGTAGGTGTCGATTACTACACGTGGTGGTGTGTATCACATGGGGATTGTAAATACGTGTGTCCAAGCATCACCCCCACAGGCTATGCATACGCAAGGAAACTGGGGTCTACGGTTTGCGCGTGTGGACGAACCTTTTAGGGAAGACAGGTTTACGCTGCAATCCCCCCTGAGCCTGTAGGTGGAGCATCGTGACCAGAGCCGTCTGCAGGGCCAAGTGGCTTTCGGCTTCCCCATTTGTTACTGTCTGCCCTCTGTTTCCCGTCCCGTTCTTCTCCCCCTGACGCCCTCGGCCCGATGAATGCTTCGAAGAACCCAACCCGTCTGCATGCGCACGTCTCCCCATCCCGTGCTGCTGGCCCGAATTACTCCTGGAAAGGACAGCTGCAGCTAGGGGCTGCTGCTGATTCTGCACTCCCTCCTTGTGGCAATGCTGGCCTTGCTGGTCTGCTGTCTGCTGCAGCAGCTGCTCGAGAAGCACCTCCTGCTGCTGTCGCTGCACCTGCTGCTGCACCTGCTGTTGCACCTGCTGCTGCACCTGCGGCTGCACTCCTGCAGGTCGAGAGAGCAGTAGCTCCTCTACGTCCGGTAGTCGGAGCGAGCGTGGAGCTTCCACTGCCAGTCCTTGCTCCCCCCCGCTGCAAACAAGAGGGCCTCCCTCTGTTCTTGTTGCTGCTACAGCAGCAGCAGCAGCTGCTGCTGCTGCTGCTGCTGCTACTTGTTCCGTCGCTGTCTGGACGCCTCCCCCTAAGAGGCGCTGCTCATTGGCCTCCTCCCCGACCCCGCAGGACACCATTGCTGCGGCGGCAGCAGCAAGTGTGCTGCTTGTGGTTGTGCCGCTGCTGCTGCTGCGGCTGGTGCCGTTAGCCTCTCCCGCTGTGCATTCACCCCAGGCTGCTGTGTGCAAGCCTCCGTCTGTGGGAGCTAACTCCCCATCCGAGGGAATTAGGAAGACGTGCTTAAAACTCTCCATCTCGCTGGCAAAGTTGTAAAGTTGACTCGAGAGTGCACACACGTGCCTCTGGGAGAGCCTTGCTGCTGAACCCAGCAACAGGCACAAAATCAAAACCGGCACCGATCAAGGGTGCCACCAGTCCTAGGGACACTAGCTGCAAAAACTTCCGGAAGACTCGCCAGAGAGACGATAAAGCATAGATAATGCAGCAGAAGAAACCGGACTTTCCCTGTGTCGCTGCTGCTGTCAAAGCGCTCGCCAACAATGAGACAAAGACTGCCTAGCGCTAAAAAACTTCGTCCCCAAAATCTGTCCCCTCACCTCCCGCGCCGCTGGTGCTGCTGCTGACACGGCTGCTACAACTGCTGTTTCTAGTGTTGCTGTTCTGCTCTTCCAAGTAGGAATGCTGCTGTGACCCAGAAAGGCAGCGCAGTACGTTGTGCCTGCTAGTTGACAGTGTGCTTGTCCCTCCTAATAAAAACCTATGAACTGCTGCTTCTGCAATAAAAGCCAACTGCGGGCAGTAAGAGCCGCTAACCTGCAGAAACAGCCCCTACTGACTGCTTCCTTGGAAGAGAGGTGACACGGAGAGACCGGGAGAATGAATAGAAGATGATGGAGGAGGCAAGGTATGAGTTGTGCTGCCCGCTGGTGCGCTGGGATCTGCGGAAACACCCGTGAGGGCGGTGTGGAGCTCAGACGTCTCTACACAAAGTCAATGCGCTGCTGCTGCTGCTGCTGCTTCTGCTGCCGGTGAGGACAGCTGATGTCGTCGCTGCTGCTGCTGCTGCTTATGTGTCAGTGGGCAGGTGGACACGAGACAGACCCAAAGGTACCTTCCCTTCAGCTGCCGCCACAAGCCCCCTTCCTTATTATAAAAACCACTTCTGCAGAATGTGGTAGAGGTGTTTTCCGGGCTGGAGACGCCACTCGATTGTTGGCCGTTCATACGACAGCGGTCAGGATCTCGAGTCCTTTCCCCCCGCGACTGCGTACTAGAGCCTTAAAAAACGAGACACTGAAAACAAAAAAAGACATCATGATTTCCTGTCCCTTGCCGATTGCAGGGAGACAGGGGACCCCAAAAACATAACAGGCAACCTGAGGTAAGAAGGTGCGATAGAGGAGGCGGGGAGGGAGAGGCACGCCCGCCCTGCGTCAATCGAGGGGATGACACAGGGGTGTAGGCGGGGGAGAGGAGGCTGCGCTGGGACCCAAAAATGAGGCAATTTGAGGGGAGAAAGTGTTTCACTTCCGACGCTGCAGTATTGTAGGAACAGAAAAAGTCAGATAACCGACAAGCAGAAACTCCCGTCCACAGAAGCAGACAGGAGGAGTGTGTCTGCTCATCGGAGCTACGGATACGCGGGGTAAATGCTGCCTCACGTGTAGCCCGTTGTTGTTAAGCAAAGCGAAAGTTGTTCTTATGGTCAGAAAAGTAAAACCAAGTACTTGGCAAAACAACAAAAGACTGACGTTGATCGGCGCTTCCAGGATGCACTGCGGCCTAGGACCACTGGAGGCTCCTCCCCTTGCTTCGATGCCTCGAGAGACGGGGAGCTGCGCGTGGGGGATGTAGTGTCTGAGTGTGCCAGGCCTTTGCAAGAGCACTAGAGCGGCTACACCTTGTTTTTATGCAAATTTAAATATACATTTAATATTTTGGGGAAGAAACAAGCAGGGAAGTGCCGGTCCACCCCCTCTCCCCATGGTGACCAGGCAAGGCCACCCCAGTTCCACCGGTTGCGCTGCTGCTTTCCCTCAAGACACAATGGAAAGAAAGGGTAAGTGGGCAAAAGTTAGATCTCTACACGGAATAATGCGAGGAAGTGCTCAATTCGCATCCATTCCCTTTCCCCGGGGGGCGCAAGGCTCCAACACAAAGGAGGAGGCAGCAACACGAGGAAGATGCCGGAGACACAATTGCAGCAATGAAGAGACAAGCAGTCGCGATGGCAAATTCAACTAATAAACACCTACAACACTGTTAACAACTGTAGGAGACCATTAAAGTCCGAAAATTAGACGGATGGACTCCACACACACACACACACAGGGTCGAAGATCCTACACACACGACTCTTTAAGAAAAAGCACACTTAACACTTAACCAAACGGTGAAGAAGACCGAGCATATCGATGCGCAACTGGCGCTAGGCTAACAGAAAGTGGTTGCCCCTGGTTAGCATGTGTATGTCCGTATTACTCGTTTCCCCCATCGTATAATGCCTGCTCTGTCTGTCTGTTGTCGTCGTCCCCAGCTTTGCAGTGCATACTGTCTCTATTCGTACACATGTCCACAGTGTATTCTACCTCCATCATTGCCCAGGCCTTTCTCTCCAGTATGTTCTTTCTCCCTCTTATCTGTATGGGTGCGTCTGCAGATAGTTCGCCTGGAAACTACCGCACCGTTGCTCTCCGCTTGTGTATCATCGGTCCGTAGTTCATCTTGCTTTCGTCTACTGTTGACCTTTAGGAGCAGGCGGGAAGCTACCCCGTAATATCAGTCCCCGAACCCCCGTAGTGCAGCATAAGTGCAAGGTAGCGGCACCGCTAGCCTTTGTTGCTTCTGAGGTAGAGTATGCTATCTGCTCCAGTTGAACATTGAGCCACAGGGAGTCCTAAACTTCAATAGGCAAACAGTGAACTCTGGCATTAAACACCACATTTCAAATTCCTAGACTCTAAACCAAGGCGGCCACCTCCCAAAACAGACCCGCAGAGCTCTGACCGTCTGGGAGCAGAGGGTGGAACAACTAAATCTACTCGGTAGAAGTTACTTTTCTGTTTGTACAACTCACATGGTGCAAGCCGGCGAACTACCTCTATTTACACGTAAACGGCAATTACATCAAAACGCCTCTGTATTCCTGTCCTACGTAGGTTTCTAGACACCTTTGTGTTCTCATTGGTGAAGGGGAAAAGCGGATATATTGAAGTAATCGGGTTGCGGCTCTGCCGAAAGACTGCTTCTGTGGCACGTCGCTGTGTAAACTAGACACTGCAACGGCGGCGACAAGCAAGGAACCTCAAGGAAAGAAATACTTTGAAGCCGTCACATGCCAACCAAAGATACACCACGAACACGTGACTCAAGGACGGAGGAAAGACGCAGAAGCGGACATGAGCAAAAAGCGAGACATACAAGGACATACACAGATAGCGAAAAGACGACAGACAAATGCCACTAACGAAGAACAGTAGAAAACGAGGTGAGACACATGAGAACAAGGCGCCTTGGTAGTCTGCTGAAGCTACTGTGGCCTCGCTGGTCAGCTCCGTCTACTTCGACGCCTTCGTTGAGCTCGCCCCCAGCCTTCTGTTCATGCGGTCTGACATTTTCTTGTTGCGTTGTTGCTATACACTATGTGATACTGCTTAAGCGACAGCAGATTGTGAGGTGCTGTTGTCCCCGAGTCCCGCTGTCACTACTACTACTACAGCAGTTGACACCTCAAAGCGCAGCCCGTACGTTAGTGCTGGCGCTGGGTGGCTGTTCAGTACGCCGCAGCCGGCGCAAGGTTGTTGTTGCTTTTGCTGTTGCTAGATGGGTGCGCCTCCTTTGGACGAACGTCCATCATCTCAGACAGCTGGAAAGGCCCCTCTAGCCGGGGGGCCATTCCCGACGGGCCTACGCACAGTCGCAATGCCTGCACTTCTTCCTTTGCCCTGTGAAAGACGCAGAAATACTTGTGGTGCGAAGACTCAAAAAGGCCAGCGTACTTCTGTCACGTACACAACCTGCCACAAACGCTACACTGGCATCCCTGCCAACCCTTCCCCCATCAGCAGCAGCAGCTCTTGCAGTGGACGCAGCAACAGCAGCAGAATAAGCAGAGTGTGCACATGTAGCAGCGACAGTGGCGGAGCCACTGCCGCTGCTACATGAGCACACGCAGTAGTGGTACTAACGGGAGGAAGGGGAACATGAGACGCTTCAGCAAAAGCAACATTAGTTGCTTTTGCTGATGCAAAAGCAACTAAGCTAGTAGCCAGATGTGCTAGCTCACATGGGTTTGAAGACTTGCGTATGCGTGCGCCAGCTGTCTGCTGGAGCATCTGCGGTGCAGTCTCCCCCTTGGCAGCACATGGGCACGTTCACGACCCCGTCGTTTGCGGAGCAGCAGCCTCGGTCGCACCACCGCGAAACCCAGTCGCGGAAGCGGCTGCCCTGTAGCGCCGGGAGGGGTGCCCGAGGTCCTAAGATGCCCCCAAATCCGCCGCTTGAAACTACTCCAGTGGAGGCAGCACGCACGTCAAGCACGCCTTTGGTCGACAAACACAAACAAGCACAAAATGCACGCCAAAGTGATAAATTCAACCTTCAAGGAAGCTGCACAAAGGGCTAACACTATTATTGTCGCCCGTTGTGCAGCTTCCTGTCTTTGTTTTAACGAAGACGCACAACAGGCAAAGCCACAAACTCTTCACTCAATACGCACAAAAAAGAACGATCAAAACGAGGTAGGGAGGGGGAAACAGAAAACATAATACTGCATTCTGGACGAGGAAAATGAAACACAAACAAATACAAATGGTAAGGATTACTCAGAAACATGAAAGCTGATGCAAAAACAGCAAACACTCGAAACGCCAGAAGGTCAAATAGCGGATAGGCACAGGGCCCGGGGATGTTGCAGTTTGCGCCGGAATTAGTCTCGTAACTCATAATACCACATTTTATTCATATGGTCACTGTTCGCTGATGAAGCATCGATTTATTTTGTGCCTTGAAGAGAATTGGTACGGCTCGTGTGTATTTCTCCTTATTTTCAATCTCAGTTGCTTGGTGCAGCTTCTTTGTGATTAAACCTGCCGTATACTTATGCTACCCACGCTTTAGGTATTGTTTCTGTCTCATAGGCCCAGTAACCCTTAGGCTGCAGATACAGTCTCCGTAAATGGAGTCATAGTGGAGACTGCCTTTGTGCCGTTCCTATCTGGTCTGCGTTTGGGCTATGTGCATGGCGCGCCGCACCTGAAATATTGATAGTCTTGTCGTGACCGTCTCTGCTCTCGTGGACATTGACCATTGGAATGACAAAGGGAGGGTAGGACACGTTGAAGACGTGAGTAGGACCTCCCACGGATCCCTTTAACTCAGCAAGCTGCTGCGCCTCGGTCTTAAAGGCGTCAAACGCAGTAGCCAATTGGTGCAGCTGTCGTTGCACCACCTCCAGCACAGTGGTGGCGGCCCCATCCCGCTTATCGGTCAAAACCAAGCTCCTCAACTCTTCTAATTCCGCCTAGACATGTAGCAGAAACAACATTACCAAGGTGAGCACGGGAACGTAGGAACACAGGAAGCACCAAAAGCTCACCGTCCAGACATACGCATAGAGGGGTTTTGCTGCAATCACCACCAGCCCCAAATACCCATCACAGGCGTTGCATACAGTTCCACGTCCACTGCCAACACCGATATAATAAAGCTAATTTCCGTAAAAATAGTCATTCCCTCTCCATGCGCCTCACCTTGAGTTGTTGGTTTTCCTTGCGCATGCGTTCATTTGCGGCTATGAGGAGTTTCTGTCTGTCAGCCGCTTCCTCGAACTGCTGCCGTTGCTCGCGAAGGGAGGAGAGGAGCTGCTGAAGTGGTTTGTGTGCCTCTTGGGCCATCTGCGAGGCCTCTGCTTCCCGCATCTCCACCTGTCGGTGGAAGCGCATCTCATCGCCCCCTATAACCTCTTCCTGCTGCTCCAACACCTCAAAAGAGGGCTGCGGGGCGGTTGCATGCCGCGCTCTCAGCCCTGAAACTTCCATTTGTAGCTCCTGGCAGCCCATCTCGGGCTGGTGCAGGTGCTCCTTTAACTGAGGCTCACGGCACTGGCTATCTTTCAGCAACATCTGCTGCAGCTGCTGCTGTGCCTCCTGAAGCGACTTGTGGGACTCCATGTAGCTCCGCTCCAGTAGCAGCTCAAGTTGTCTGTACCTGTCCTGAGCATCTCCCAAACTAGCGCGTAAGGCTTCATACTTGTGGTGCCACTGCTGCTGCTCCTCTTCCTGCGCAATGCGCGTCTGCTGTTGCAGCTGCAGTTGCCCCAGTAAGTTGGCGTTCTGCTCTCTCAGGCTGCTGACTGTCTCTTTTAGAGCCTCGTACTCGTGCCCCAGGACTGCCGTTTCATCCTGGGTGGTATTCGCTAAAGCTTGTGCTCTTTCTGCCTCAAGCTGTTCAATCTGCTGCTGCAGAACAGCCATGGCTGTCTGCTGCGCCTTCTCCAGCTGTTTCATGTCCTGTTCCTTCTCAGCTAGCTGCCGCTCCGTCTCCTCCTTGGCTGCTTGCACCGAAAGTTCCAGCTGCCCTATGTTCCCCCGCAGAGCCTCTCCCTCGGCTATATATGCTGCTTCCTTGCTGACATACCCGTCGATCTGCTGCAGGAGTTCCTGCACTTTTTCCTGCACCTGCTGCAGTTTGCGTTCTTGTGCCTGCAGCGCCACCTGGGTTTCTTCCCTTTGGCGGCTCATCCTGGATGCGGCCAACTTCAGCTCATCCTTCTGATTCACTGTCTCCTGCAGCTGCTTCCTCAGCTCACGCAGCGTGTCGTGGGCTGCGCGTAGTTCTTTTTGCACCTCCTCTTTGGCTTTGTCTGTCATTTCGACTTGTTGATATAGGTCCTCCCGCATCTCTCTAGCTTCCTTCTCCTGCTGCTTCAACTGCTGCTGAAGGCACAGCACCTGCTCTCGCAGCTGCTGCTGCAGCCCCTCAGCAGTCGCCTGGAACTCTCGTTGCTCCACCTCTATCGAGTCCTGCTGCTGTATACTGTCAGCTAGGGCTTCGGCATGGAGGCGCTCCTGTTCCAACTGCAAGTTGCAAAAGCCAACAACAGCAGGAAACAAAGTCTTTAAGAAGCTTGCCCATGCCGCACAGCGGCAGGCGCTGCACCCAGCAGCACCTACAGGGAAAGGAGCAGAAGCTGCGGCAAGTGCAGCAAAAGTGAGCTCCAGCTGGGGAAAACGCCCGCTCGCCCAGCAGCAGCAGTGAGAGCACTTCCGCTTCCCACGAAAGCAAAACGTGAACGCCCTGCCTCACCAAGTCCAAGAGCTCCTCTCGTCGCCTCTCGGCCTCCTGGCTGTCCACCCCACTTACATATCCGCTCCTCACCAACTCGGCAAGTTTGCTGCGGCGTGCAGCACAGTACGGCAAATTCTCTCGCATTAACACGCTGGATGTCACTGCATTGAGTACATAAAAATAGAACGCCCGTGCATTATAATGGCAAACCACGGACCCTCTAACCCGAAGACGGGTACCTCTCTTCATGCTGCACTACACGTCTTAGTATTACTGGGAACGACAATCCCTAATCGCTAGCACCTGGTGTGGGACATGCGCAGTCAGAGAGAATATCGACAGGTGGTTTGGGGTGCCCAATATGCGTTTCTGCCGTGACATGATGTTTGACGGAGCAGCAACACTGGTTGCTGGAGCAGCAACACTGGTTGCTGGAGCAACAACACTGGTTGCTGCAACGGCAGCTGCATTGAGCAGATACTGAAAACTTATCGGTGCTCTACCGGCTTACTTGCTCGCGGCTCCCAGGGCGCTTGCCACGTTATTTGTTGCAGCTAGCTTTCCCTCCAGCCTTTTCACGTGCGAAGACAAATCCTCAATCTGCTGCATATTCGCTTCCACGCTGCTCTGCATCTGCGCCAGTTGTGCCTCCAACTCTGCTCGCCGCTTCTGCACACCTCAAACCCTCGGCACCAGCTTTGCGCTCTCGTAAGTCGTGTGCGGTGCAAAGCTATGGTAAAACACAGCAAAGGCACCAACCTTTCACCAGAGAGGCAAACCACTTCTGCCCTGCTCTTAACAGGTTCAAAAGACAAGCGCTGCCGGAAGCAACTACGTATGTCCTCACTTTGTGGATATACAAGCATCAACTAAACGTCTTGGGTTCAACTGCGCCCGTGTGCATTCAGCGGTGACGTTACGCTATGGATAAAAGATCATTCATGCCTTCTCTAGTTCGAATGATTTACACGTCGATACGTACATACAAGCAAGCGCACGCCCACCTCTGCCTGGTCCAACAGCGAAGCCCTGTCTTGCAGCTCTCGAACAAGCTGTGCAACTCTCTCTCCCAGATCATTTACAACATCTGGTGAAGCCATCGCAGCCAACGCATCTGCGTGCCGTTCCTGTGCGTCAAAAGAAAACCAAGGCAACGACACGCAGGCGAGCGAGTAGGACGCAGCAGCAGCAAGGGTTGCTGGCGTGACGGGCCAACTCATATTAGCAGTCCGTATACACTTACGTTCGCCTTTTCTTCCTACCTGATTACTTACTTCGGTGTGTGTGTGTGTGTGTGTGTGTGTGTGTGTGTGTGTGTGTGTGTGTGTGTGTGTGTGTGTGTGTGTGTGTGTCTGTGCGTGTGTGCGTGTGTGCGTGTCTGTCTGTCTGTCTGCCTGTTTGTCTGTCTGTCTGTTTGTCTGTCTGTGTGCGTGTCTGTGTCTGTGTCTTTGTCTCTGTTTGTGTATGTTGATGTGTGGTTGTAATTGACAAATTGCTTGCATAACCAAGATGACCCCACCTGGGCTTCTCGCAGCATCTGTCTGGCCTCCGCCACTTCGGTATGAAGCCGTTCATTGTTTGCCTGCAGGTACTCGTTGTCTGCCGCTGTTAAATAGAGGGCCGCAGTTGAAGCGTTAAGGTCGCCTTTAGTTGCTGCCAAGGCCTCCGTTGTTCGCTGCAGGGCCGTCGTCTTCTGTTCTAGCTGCTCCCGGGCAGCAGCGAGCTCGCGCGCGCGCTCCTGTAGCAGTCCAGACTCAGTACCTCAGCACCAGTACCTCAGCAATAATACAGCAGCAAGCAGGATGGAGGCCGTGCGTGACCTACACTATAGGTTGCTGCCCCACATCCAGCACCACAGCTCAATTTGGAAGCTATGCTGTTGCCGAATCACTCCTGAGAAGTGTTTCATCAGTTCGCATAGAAACACAGGCAATACCCGACGCAACGATCCTCGTGTTCCTTCATACCTGTAGCTGTTGCTGTGCCGCTGCTTCTTTGTCTTCCAGTTCCATACGGATGTTTTCTAGCTCAGTCCTAAGCGATTCATTGGACTTCCGCAAAGTCTCGAGCTCTGCCAATGTGGTCCCCAGTTTCTCTTGCACCTCCACCAGCCTGAAAAGCACATGTCCAGCCTCAAATCTTGCAGTGCACACCATACGTAGCACCAACAGTAGAGCATACACACGTTGCTAACATCAGCAGCTGCTACTGTTAGTAGAAGCCCCGGATAACAGATGTTCCTTAAGGCTAGGCACTACAGAGTGGCTCAGCCGGTTACAGTAGTACGTTCTACAGGGCAGTCTGTTCTGATGATAGGTGTGGAGCAACTACTAAGTATCCGGTTGGTTGCTCAAGTTGGTCAGATTCATTGATCCAATTGGTAAAAAGAAATGCTAAGGGAAGACAGCTGCGAGGCTGGAAAGAAATACCTTCGCGTCACACTGGGTAGTTTAGTGAGTTGCAATTCCGTTGCCAGAGAAAGGCCAGGTTCTGAAGAGGGAAACTGGGGGGTAGCGAGCAGATGCTTCACGGAAGTCCTCCGGGGGCTGGATGCGGAACTGAACATGTGGCCAAAGGAACCGCGGGGAGTAGCTTGTCTACTGGCAACCTCTGCTCCACGCAGCGATTCCAAAGTTGCCGGAAAGGGCTGCGAAGTAAGTGTTGCATTCAATGACTCAAGAAGCTTCTCCTTCTTGCTCAGTGCACGCTTCAAAGACTTGATTTCCTCTTCCTTTTCCTTCAGCGTCACCAAGTCGTGTGCCAGCTCCGACAGCTTCTGTGAGTCCTGCGCGCTGACCTGCAGTGTCAACTTTTTAATCAACTCCTGCAATGAGGCGCACTCCCGACTCAGCGTGTGCTTCTCCTCCTCAAGCTTCGCAAGGTCCTTTTGGCTATCCTGCAGCAAGAATATAGATAAAAAGGTGAGGAGAAAGAAACAGACAATAAGAGGAGTGGCCATTTATCAGCTGAAACGCGTGGCACAAGCAAATAATGGCAATCAGTTGCAATTTCATTCAAGGGAGACAGGGAGCAGCTAGCATGGTGCTGCTGCTGGTGCTGCTATTCCAACTGTAGCTGTTGCAGCTTCGTCGGTAGCTGCCCCTGACTTTGTTGCTACTCCTGCCGTTGAAATCCTGTTCACCTGGTAGGCCTTAATGCGCGCCTCAAGCGTGCTCAGTTGCCGTGTGAGTTCGCGACCTTCGGTTTCCAAATATGATATGCGATCCGTCATCTCCTTCAGCTCTTGTACCTGCGAACGCAGTCCCAAAGCACTACACCTCTGAGGTGTACTATTCTCTGGAGACAGCCCCTTTACTGAGAAACCCCAGCATTCCGTGTGCATTATTTCCTCCACATTTATGCGTGTGATGCAACTTGTCAAAGGCAACGCATATGCACGCAACCACACACATAAGCACCCACACAACAACCAACCCATCCCTCTCCCCAACACCCCCGGGCACACACACACACACACACACACACACACACACACACACACACACATACATACATACAGAAGCACATGCACATGCACATGCCATATATATATATATATATATATATATA